>NC_042985.1:5290173-5350173 GCF_901001165.1 Salmo trutta
ATTGATTAAGACTCTTTAACCTGCTGATGACTCTAAGCCACCGACCAGCAACACACACGTCCAACAAACAACTTGACTGTCAAACAAACACTCACCCACCCAGACACTAACGCATATGGATGCACACACACACACACACACACACACACACACACACACACACACACACACACACACACACACACACACACACACACCAATACATACAAACTCAGTAATCAATACTAATCTCGCAAAACAATATTAATCTAATGAACAACTAATCAACATTGATGCTGCACACAGACAAACAATTCAGGAGCACACTGATGTTTAAACACAGGGAAATACATTGATGTTAACACACAGGGAAACACATTGATGTTTCCACATAGGGAAATACACTGACGTTTACACACAGGGAAATACATTGATGTTAACACACAGGGAAACACATTGATGTTTACACACAGGGAAACACATTGATGTTAACACACAGGGAAACACATTGATGTTAACACACAGGGAAACACATTGATGTTAACACACAGGGAAACACATTGATGTTAACACATAGGGAAATACACTGACGTTTACACATATAGAAATACACTGACGTTTACACATAGGGAAATACGCTGCCATTTACACTGACGTTTACACACATGGAAATACACTGACATTTACACTGACGTTTACACATAGGGAAATACACTGATGTTTACACTGATGTTTACACTGACGTTTACACATATGGAAATACACTGACGTTTACACATAGGGAAATACACTGATGTTTACACTGATGTTTACACATATGTAAATACACTGACATTTACACTGACGTTTACACACATGGAAATATGCTAACGTTTACACTGACATTTACACATATGGAAACACACTGATGTTTACACTGACGTTTAAAAATACATTGATGTTTACACACAGGGAAATTCACTGACGTTTAAGATGACAGTGTGTGCTTTCCGCAGACACATGCATGTGGGAGGCAGACTGAGTTTATCTCTGTCCCAAACGCTGAGAGACTGGTAAGTCACTGAAAGTTCACTCAGTTCACTTTTTGACACGTGATAAGATTTCCTACCAAGTGACCATTTGACAGGCAGATAAAAAGCACAGCCTCAGCACCAGCCTGGACAGTCCTTGATTAAGGCTTCTAATCACATGGTTGAACCTCTCTGATTCAGAGGGGTTGGGTTAAATGCGGAAGACACATTTCAGTTGAATGCATTCAGCTGTACAACTGACTAGGTATCCCCCTTTCCCTTTCTTTGAAGTTTTACACATAGAATCCTCCAGGCTCTGACCTACCTGGCAACTACCAGAGTTTCAGCATTCAGTACAAGCACAGCCTACAACAGGTCCTCTAACCTGCTCCTCTTTCTACAATACTGAACCTCACAGAACTAACTAGATTTACAATACTGAACCTCACAGAACTAACTAGATCTACAATACTGAACATCACAGAACTAACTAGATCTACAATACTGAACCTCACAGAACTCTAACTAGATCTACAATACTGAACCTCACAGAACTCTAACTAGATCTACAATACTGAACCTCACAGAACTAACTAGATCTACAATACTGAACCTCACAGAACTAACTAGATCTACAATACTGAACCTCACAGAACTCTAACTAGATCTACAATACTGAACCTCACAGAACTAACTAGATCTACAATACTGAACCTCACAGAACTAACTAGATCTACAATACTGAACCTCACAGAACTAACTCGATCTACAATACTGAACCTCACAGAACTAACTAGATCTACAATACTGAACCTCACAGAACTAACTAGATCTACAATACTGACCCTCACAGAACTAACTAGATCTACAATACTGAACCTCACAGAACTAACTAGATCTACAATACTGAACCTCACAGAACACTAACTAGATCTACAATACTGCACCTCACAGAACTCTAACTAGATCTACAATACTGAACCTCACAGAACTCTAACTAGATCTACAATACTGAAACTCACAGAACTCTAACTAGATCTACAATACTGAACCTCACAGAACTAACTAGATCTACAATACTGAACCTCACAGAAGTCTAACTAGATCTACAATACTGAACCTCACAGAACTCTAACTAGATCTACAATACTGAACCTCACAGAACTAACTAGATCTACAATACTGAACCTCACAGAAGTCTAACTAGATCTTCAATACTGAACCTCACAGAACTCTAACTAGATCTACAATACTGAACCTCACAGAACTCTAACTAGATCTACAATACTGAACCTCACAGAACTCTAACTAGATCTACAACACTGAACCTCACAGAACTCTAACTAGATCTACAATACTGAACTTCACAGAACACTAACTGGATTTAGAACCATCAGCTAAATTCAAACCCTGCTGTATCTCGCTACAGCCCACATTTCAACCCCCTAGTCAACTCACACCAGATCCCCATCCTCTCATGAGTCTGTAGTACAATACTGTATGATATAAACTGTCAGCTAAAGTCAAAGCACTGCTGTGTGTCCCTGTTCTGACCTGCAACTGTGGTACTGACTTTCACCCCCAGTAGACACACGCAAGGTCTTCCACCTGCTCCTCTAGCTGTACAGCAGTGCATATGTCCATAGTACAATACTACACCATGAGAAGCTATCCCAGGTAGAGCTAAACTGAAACCCTCTGTCCCAGTCCTGCCTGGTAACAGGACTGTTATTGTGAAGTACACGAACGGTACAAGACAACAAAAACTGCTGCAACCCATGTAGTGCTGAGCCCCAAACCAGCGGTGTCCTGTCTCGATTGTCACCCCCCCCCCCCCCACACACACACATCTCTCCTCCTTCCCAGGTTTGTCCTCTTACCTTTGTGACAGTCATGCAGAGGCAGTGGGCGAGGAGCGGGCCGGTGTCCACTTAAACCAAAGCTGTAATACGCCGCAGGAGTGAGAGAGAGGAGAGCTCTGCTGAGCACGCATACAGAGAGAGAGAGAGAGAGAGAGAGAGAGAGAGAGAGAGAGAGAGAGAGAGAGAGGAGAGAGAGAGAGAGAGAGAGAGAGAGAGGAGAGAGAGAGAGAGAGAGAGAGAGAGAGAGAGAGAGAGAGAGAGAGAGAGGAGGGGAAAAGCCGGGTTACTGTGTGTCTCCCGTTAAGTGGTGCTGCTGCTGCCACTGCTGCTGTTGCCCAGTGCTGCTGTTGCCGAGTGCTGCTGTTGCCGAGTGCTGCAGTGAAGTAACAGGAAGGAGTCAGCGTGTGGTTACTACAACAGGAAAACGCTCTGCTCTGCTCCGTTCAGTTCCCCTCCCTCTCCCCCTCCTGTCCCCCCTCTCAGCCCTCCTACACACCCACACTGGCTGCACTCCTCTCTCTCTCTCCCTCATCCTGTTCTTTTTCTGCCAATCTGATTACAGACTAGCTAATGAAGCTTATTAATGTGCAGAGGGATGGAGGGATTGGTGTTGCCTGGGACAGGAGAAGGCTGCAGTGGAAGAGAGAGAGAGGGAAGCAGAGCCCAAAGAGCTGTGTGCTGTGTCGCAGTCTACTGCCCGGGGTGTGAGTGCCAAAAGGCTGCACGTCAGCTAGTGCGTGTGTGGGAAAGAGAGTGTGAGAGAGGGAGTGATGGAGAGAGAGATAGAGGAAGTGATGGAGAGAGAGGGAGTGATGGAGAGAGAGAGATGGAGGGAGTGGTGAGAGAGAGGAGAGAGGGAGTGATGGAGAGAGAGTTGGAGGGAGTGATGAGAGAGAGGGAGTGATGGAGAGAGAGAGATGGAGGGAGTGATGAGAGAGAGGAGAGAGGGAGTGATGGAGAGAGAGATGGAGGGAGTGATGGAGAGAGAGGGAGTGATGGAGAGAGAGATGGAGGGAGTGATGAGAGAGAGGAGAGAAGGAGTGATGGAGAGAGAGATGGAGGGAGTGATGGAGAGAGAGGAGAGAGAGGGAATGATGGAGAGAGAAGAGAGGAGTGATGAAAGAGAAGAGAGAGGGAGTGATGGAAAGAGAAGAGAGAGGAGTGATGGAGAGAGGAGTGATGGAGAGAGGAGTGATGGAGAGAGAAGAGAGAGGAGTGATGGAGGGAGAAGAGAGAGGAGTGATGGAGAGAGAGGAGAGAGGAGTGATGGAGAGAGAAGAGAGAGGAGTGATGGAGAGAGGAGTGATGGAGCGAGGAGTGATGGAGAGAGAAGAGAGAGAAGTGATGGAGGGAGGAGAGAGGAGTGATGGAGAGAGGAGTGATGGAGAGAAAGATGGAGGGCAGGATTCAGTTCACTTTTAACCTTGTTCTGGAAATGTATAGTGGGTAAGAAATATTTAGATAGAATCATTAAATGGCACAACACACACACACATATACTCAGACACAGTACTGAACTTCTTAATCCGAAATGCTGACATTATTGAGAGCCAGCAACATACACATCACTTCACTTAACTTCACTACCCATAGTTCAGAAAGGAAAGTGTGTTTCGCCATTTATTCGAAAATATTAAAATGCATAGTGTTGGAGTTAGGACTCTGCTCCTTCAGGGCAGCTCACTGCCAGAGCCAAGAGTTAGGACTCTGCTCCTTCAGGGCAGCTCACTGCCGGAGCCAAGAGTTAGGGCTCTGCTTCTTCAGGGCAGCTCACTGCCAGAGCCAAGAGTTAGGACTCTGCTCCTTCAGGGCAGCTCACTGCCAAAACCAAGAGTTAGGACTCTGCTCCTTCAGGGCAGCTCACTGCCAGAGCCAAGAGTTAGGACTCCGCTCCTTCAGGGTAGCTCACTGCCGGAGCCAAGAGTTAGGACTCTGCTCCTTCAGGGCAGCTCACTGCCAGAGCCAAGAGTTAGGACTCCGCTCCTTCAGGGCAGCTCACTGCCGGAGCCAAGAGTTAGGACTCCGCTCCTTCAGGGCAGCTCACTGCCGGAGCCAAGAGTTAGGACTCCGCTCCTTCAGGGCAGCTCACTGCCGGAGCCAAGAGTTAGGGCTCTGCTCCTTCAGGGCAGCTCACTGCCGGAGCCAAGAGTTAGGACTCTGCTCCTTCAGGGCAGCTCACTGCCAGAGCCAAGAGTTAGGGCTCTGCTCCTTCAGGGCAGCTCACTGCCAAAACCAAGAGTTAGGACTCTGCTCCTTCAGGGCAGCTCACTGCCAGAGCCAAGAGTTAGGACTCTGCTCCTTCAGGGCAGCTCACTGCCAAAACCAAGAGTTAGGACTCTGCTCCTTCAGGGCAGCTCAATGCCGGAGCCAAAAGTTAGGGCTCTGCTCCTTCAGGGCAGCTCACTGCCAGAGCCAAGAGTTAGGACTCTGCTCCTTCAGGGCAGCTCACTGCCGGAGCCAAGAGTTAGGGCTCTGCTCCTTCAGGGCAGCTCACTGCCAGAGCCAAGAGTTAGGACTCTGCTCCTTCAGGGCAGCTCACTGCCGGAGCCAAGAGTTAGGGCTCTGCTCCTTCAGGGCAGCTCACTGCCAGAGCCAAGAGTTAGGACTCTGCTCCATCAGGGCAGCTCACTGCCAGAACCAAGAGTTAGGGCTCTGCTCCTTCAGGGTAGCTCACTGCCAGAGCCAAGAGTTAGGACTCTGCCCCTTCAAGGCAGCTCACTGCCAGAGCCAAGAGTTAGGACTCCGCTCTTTCAGGGCAGCTCACTGCCGGAGCAAAGAGTTAGGACTCCGCTCCTTCAGGGCAGCTCACTACCAGAGCCAAGAGTTAGGACTCTGCTCCTTCAGGGCAGCTCACTACCAAAGCCAAGAGTTAGGTCTCTGCTCCATCAGGACAGCTCACTACCAAAGCCAAGAGTTAGGGCTCTGCTCCTTCAGGGTAGCTCACTGCCGGAGCCAAGAGTTAGGACTCTGCTCCTTAAGGGCAGCTCACTGCCAGAACCAAGAGTTAGGACTCTGCTCCTTCAGGGCAGCTCAATGCCGGAGCCAAAAGATAGGATTCTGCTCCTTCAGGGCAGCTCACTGCCGGAGCCAAGAGTTAGGACTCCGCTCCTTCAGGGCAGCTCACTGCCTCAACCAAGAGTTAGGACTCCACTCCTTCAGGGCAGCTCACTGCCGGAGCCAAGAGTTAGGACTCCACTCCTTCAGGGCAGCTCACTCCCGGAGCCAAGAGTTAGGGCTCTGTTCCTTCAGGGCAGCTCACTGCCGGAGCCAAGAGTTAGGGCTCTGCTACTTCAGGGCTGCTCACTGCCAGAGCCAAGAGTTAGGACTCTGCTCCTTCAGGGCAGCTCACTGCCAAAAACAAGAGTTAGGACTCTGCTCCTTCAGGGCAGCTCACTGCCGGAGCCAAGAGTTAGGGCTCTGCTCCTTCAGGGCAGCTCACTGCCAGAGCAAAGAGTTAGGACTCTGCTCCTTCAGGGCAGCTCACTGCCGGAGCCAAGAGGTAGGGCTCTGCTCCTTCAGGGCAGCTCACTGCCGGAGCCAAGAGTTAGGACTCTGCTCCTTCAGGGCAGCTCACTGCCGGAGCCAAGAGTTAGGACTCTGCTCCTTCAGGATAGCTCACTGCCAGAGCCAAGAGTTAGGACTCCGCTCCTTCATGGCAGCTCACTGCTGGAGCAAAGAGTTAGGACTCCGCTCCTTCAGGGCAGCTCACTGCCGGTGCCAAGAGTTAGGACTCCGCTCCTTCAGGGCAGCTCACTGCCGGAGCCAAGAGTTAGGACTCTGCTCCTTCAGGGCTGCTCACTGCCAGAGCCAAGAGTTAGGACTCCGCTCCTTCAGGGCAGCTCACTGCTGGAGGAAAGAGTTAGGACTCCGCTCCTTCAGGGCAGCTCACTGCAGGTGCCAAGAGTTAGGACTCCGCTCCTTCAGGGCAGCTCACTGCCAGAGCCAAGAGTTAGGACTCTGCTCCTTCAGGGCAGCTCACTACCAAAGCCAAGAGTTAGGACTCTGCTCCTTCAGGGCAGCTCACTGCCAGAGCCAAGAGTTAGGACTCCGCTCCTTCAGGGCAGCTCACTACCAAAGCCAAGAGTTAGGAATCTGCTCCTTCAGGGCAGCTCACTACCAAAGCCAAGAGTTAGGGCTCTGCTCCTTCAGGTTAGCTCACTGACGGAGCCAAGAGTTAGCACTCTGCTCCTTCAGGGCAGCTCACTGCCAGAACCAAGAGTTAGGACTCTGCTCCTTCAGGGCAGCTCACTGCCTCAACCAAGAGTTAGGACTCCGCTCCTTCAGGGCAGCTCACTGCCTCAACCAAGAGTTAGGACTCCGCACCTTCAGGGCAGCTCACTGCCGGAGCCAAGAGTTAGGGCTCTGCTCCTTCAGGGCAGCTCACTGCCGGAGCCAAGAGTTAGGACTCTGCTCCTTCAGGGCAGCTCACTGCCGAGCCAAGAGTTAGGGCTCTGCTCCTTCAGGGCAGCTCACTGCCAGAGCCAAGAGTTAGGACTCTGCTCCTTCAGGGCAGCTCACTGCCAAAACCAAGAGTTAGGACTCTGCTCCTTCAGGGCAGCTCACTGCCGGAGCCAAGAGTTAGGGCTCTGCTCCTTCAGGGCAGCTCACTGCCAAAACCAAGAGTTAGGACTCTGCTCCTTCAGGGCAGCTCACTGCCGGAACCAAGAGTTAGGGCTCTGCTCCTTCAGGGTAGCTCACTGCCGGAGCCAAGAGTTAGGACTCTGCTCCTTAAGGGCAGCTCACTGCCAGAACCAAGAGTTAGGACTCTGCTCCTTCAGGGCAGCTCAATGCCGGAGCCAAAAGATAGGACTCTGCTCCTTCAGGGCAGCTCACTGCCGGAGCCAAGAGTTAGGACTCTGCTCCTTCAGGGCAGCTCACTGCCAGAGCCAAGAGTTAGGACTCTGCTCCTTCAGGGCAGCTCACTGCCAAAACCAAGGGTTAGGACTCTGCTCCTTCAGGGCAGCTCACTGCCAGAGCCAAGAGTTAGGACTCTGCTCCTTCAGGGCAGCTCACTGCCAAAACCAAGAGTTAGGACTCTGCTCCTTCAGGGTAGCTCACTGCCAGAGCCAAGAGTTAGGACTCTGCTCCTTCAGGGCAGCTCACTGCCAGAACCAAGAGTTAGGACTCTGCTCCTTCAGGGCAGCTCACTGCCTCAACCAAGAGTTAGGACTCCGCTCCTTCAGTACAGCTCACTGCCTCAACCAAGAGTTAGGACTCTGCTCCTTCAGGGCAGCTCACTGCCGGAGCCAAGAGTTAGGGCTCTGCTCCTTCATGGCAGCTCACTGCCGGAGCCAAGAGTTAGGACTCTGCTCCTTCAGGGCAGCTCACTGCCAGAACCAAGAGTTAGGGCTCTGCTCCTTCAGGGTAGCTACCTGCCAGAGCCAAGAGTTAGGACTCTGCCCCTTCAGGGTAGCTCACTGCCGGAGCCAAGAGTTAGGACTCTGCTCCTTAAGGGCAGCGCACTGCCAGAACCAAGAGTTAGGACTCTGCTCCTTCAGGGCAGCTCAATGCCGGAGCCAAAAGATAGGACTCTGCTCCTTCAGGGCAGCTCACTGCCGGAGCCAAGAGTTAGGACTCTGCTCCTTCAGGGCAGCTCACTGCCGGAGCCAAGAGTTAGGACTCTGCTCCTTCAGGTCAGCTCACTGCCAGAGCCAAGAGTTAGGACTCCGCTCCTTCAGGGCAGCTCACTGCCTCAACCAAGAGTTAGGACTCCGCTCCTTCAGGGCAGCTCACTGCCGGAGCCAAGAGTTAGGACTCCACTCCTTCAGGGCAGCTCACTCCCGGAGCCAAGAGTTAGGGCTCTGCTCCTTCAGGGCAGCTCACTGCCGGAGCCAAGAGTTAGGGCTCTGCTCCTTCAGGGCTGCTCACTGCCAAGCCAAGAGTTAGGACTCTGCTCCTTCAGGGCAGCTCACTGCCAAAACCAAGAGTTATGACTCTGCTCCTTCAGGGCAGCTCACTGCCGGAGCCAAGAGTTAGGGCTCTGCTCCTTCAGGGCAGCTCACTGCCAGAGCCAGGAGTTAGGACTCTGCTCCTTCAGGGCAGCTCACTGCCGGAGCCAAGAGTTAGCCTCTGCACCTTCAGGGCAGCTCACTGCCGGAGCCAAGAGTTAGGACTCTGCTCCTTCAGGGCAGCTCACTGCCAGAGCCAAGAGTTAGGACTCTGCTCCTTCAGGGCAGCTCACTGCCAGAGCCAAGAGTTAGGACTCCGCTCCTTCAGGGCAGCTCACTGCCTCAACCAAGAGCTAGGACTCCGCTCCTTCAGGGCAGCTCACTGCCGGAGCCAAGAGTTAGGATTCCGCTCCTTCAGGGCAGCTCACTCCCGGAGCCAAGAGTTAGGGCTCTGCTCCTTCAGGGCAGCTCACTGCCTGAGCCAAGAGTTAGGACTCCGCTCCTTCAGGGCAGCTCACTGCCGGTGCCAAGAGTTAGGACTCCGCTCCTTCAGGGCAGCTCACTGCCAGAGCCAAGAGTTAGGACTCTGCTCCTTCAGGGCAGCTCACTACCAAAGCCAAGAGTTTAGGACTCTGCTCCTTCAGGGCAGCTCACTGCCAGAGCCAAGAGTTAGGACTCTGCTCCTTCAGGGCAGCTCACTGCCGGAGCCAAGAGTTAGGGCTCTGCTCCTTCAGGGCTGCTCACTGCCAGAGCCAAGAGTTAGGACTCTGCTCCTTCAGGGCAGCTCACTGCCAAAACCAAGAGTTATGACTCTGCTCCTTCAGGGCAGCTCACTGCCGGAGCCAAGAGTTAGGGCTCTGCTCCTTCAGGGCAGCTCACTGCCAGAGCCAAGAGTTAGGACTCTGCTCCTTCAGGGCAGCTCACTGCCGGAGCCAAGAGTTAGCCTCTGCACCTTCAGGGCAGCTCACTGCCGGAGCAAAGAGTTAGGACTCTGCTCCTTCAGGGCAGCTCACTGCCGGAGCCAAGAGTTAGGACTCTGCTCCTTCAGGGCAGCTCACTGCCAGAGCCAAGAGTTAGGACTCCGCTCCTTCAGGGCAGCTCACTGCCGCAGCCAAGAGCTAGGACTCCGCTCCTTCAGGGCAGCTCACTGCCGGAGCCAAGAGTTAGGATTCCGCTCCTTCAGGGCAGCTCACTCCCGGAGCCAAGAGTTAGGGCTCTGCTCCTTCAGGGCAGCTCACTGCCGGAGCCAAGAGTTAGGACTCCGCTCCTTCAGGGCAGCTCACTGCCGGTGCCAAGAGTTAGGTCTCCGCTCCTTCAGGGCAGCTCACTGCCAGAGCCAAGAGTTAGGACTCTGCTCCTTCAGGGCAGCTCACTACCAAAGCCAAGAGTTAGGACTCTGCTCCTTCAGGGCAGCTCACTGCCAGAGCCAAGAGTTAGGACTCCGCTCCTTCAGTGCAGCTCACTACCAAAGCCAAGAGTTAGGACTCTGCTCCTTCAGGGCAGCTCACTGCCGGAGCCAAGAGTTAGGACTCTGCTCCTTAAGGGCAGCTCACTGCCAGAACCAAGAGTTAGGACTCTGCTCCTTCAGGGCAGCTCAATGCCGGAGCCAAAAGATAGGACTCTGCTCCTTCAGGGCAGCTCACTGCCGGAGCCAAGAGTTAGCCTCTGCACCTTCAGGGCAGCTCACTGCCGGAGCCAAGAGTTAGGACTCTGCTCCTTCAGGGCAGCTCACTGCCAGAGCCAAGAGTTAGGACTCTGCTCCTTCAGGGCAGCTCACTGCCGGAGCCAAGAGTTAGGGCTCTGCTCCTTCATGGCAGCTCACTGCCGGAGCCAAGAGTTAGGACTCTGCTCCTTCAGGGCAGCTCACTGCCAGAACCAAGAGTTAGGGCTCTGCTCCTTCAGGGTAGCTACCTGCCAGAGCCAAGAGTTAGGACTCTGCCCCTTCAGGGTAGCTCACTGCCGGAGCCAAGAGTTAGGACTCTGCTCCTTAAGGGCAGCGCACTGCCAGAACCAAGAGTTAGGACTCTGCTCCTTCAGGGCAGCTCAATGCCGGAGCCAAAAGATAGGACTCTGCTCCTTCAGGGCAGCTCACTGCCGGAGCCAAGAGTTAGGACTCTGCTCCTTCAGGGCAGCTCACTGCCGGAGCCAAGAGTTAGGACTCTGCTCCTTCAGGTCAGCTCACTGCCAGAGCCAAGAGTTAGGACTCCGCTCCTTCAGGGCAGCTCACTGCCTCAACCAAGAGTTAGGACTCCGCTCCTTCAGGGCAGCTCACTGCCGGAGCCAAGAGTTAGGACTCCACTCCTTCAGGGCAGCTCACTCCCGGAGCCAAGAGTTAGGGCTCTGCTCCTTCAGGGCAGCTCACTGCCGGAGCCAAGAGTTAGGGCTCTGCTCCTTCAGGGCTGCTCACTGCCAAGCCAAGAGTTAGGACTCTGCTCCTTCAGGGCAGCTCACTGCCAAAACCAAGAGTTATGACTCTGCTCCTTCAGGGCAGCTCACTGCCGGAGCCAAGAGTTAGGGCTCTGCTCCTTCAGGGCAGCTCACTGCCAGAGCCAGGAGTTAGGACTCTGCTCCTTCAGGGCAGCTCACTGCCGGAGCCAAGAGTTAGCCTCTGCACCTTCAGGGCAGCTCACTGCCGGAGCCAAGAGTTAGGACTCTGCTCCTTCAGGGCAGCTCACTGCCAGAGCCAAGAGTTAGGACTCTGCTCCTTCAGGGCAGCTCACTGCCAGAGCCAAGAGTTAGGACTCCGCTCCTTCAGGGCAGCTCACTGCCTCAACCAAGAGCTAGGACTCCGCTCCTTCAGGGCAGCTCACTGCCGGAGCCAAGAGTTAGGATTCCGCTCCTTCAGGGCAGCTCACTCCCGGAGCCAAGAGTTAGGGCTCTGCTCCTTCAGGGCAGCTCACTGCCTGAGCCAAGAGTTAGGACTCCGCTCCTTCAGGGCAGCTCACTGCCGGTGCCAAGAGTTAGGACTCCGCTCCTTCAGGGCAGCTCACTGCCAGAGCCAAGAGTTAGGACTCTGCTCCTTCAGGGCAGCTCACTACCAAAGCCAAGAGTTTAGGACTCTGCTCCTTCAGGGCAGCTCACTGCCAGAGCCAAGAGTTAGGACTCTGCTCCTTCAGGGCAGCTCACTGCCGGAGCCAAGAGTTAGGGCTCTGCTCCTTCAGGGCTGCTCACTGCCAGAGCCAAGAGTTAGGACTCTGCTCCTTCAGGGCAGCTCACTGCCAAAACCAAGAGTTATGACTCTGCTCCTTCAGGGCAGCTCACTGCCGGAGCCAAGAGTTAGGGCTCTGCTCCTTCAGGGCAGCTCACTGCCAGAGCCAAGAGTTAGGACTCTGCTCCTTCAGGGCAGCTCACTGCCGGAGCCAAGAGTTAGCCTCTGCACCTTCAGGGCAGCTCACTGCCGGAGCAAAGAGTTAGGACTCTGCTCCTTCAGGGCAGCTCACTGCCGGAGCCAAGAGTTAGGACTCTGCTCCTTCAGGGCAGCTCACTGCCAGAGCCAAGAGTTAGGACTCCGCTCCTTCAGGGCAGCTCACTGCCTCAACCAAGAGCTAGGACTCCGCTCCTTCAGGGCAGCTCACTGCCGGAGCCAAGAGTTAGGATTCCGCTCCTTCAGGGCAGCTCACTCCCGGAGCCAAGAGTTAGGGCTCTGCTCCTTCAGGGCAGCTCACTGCCGGAGCCAAGAGTTAGGACTCCGCTCCTTCAGGGCAGCTCACTGCCGGTGCCAAGAGTTAGGTCTCCGCTCCTTCAGGGCAGCTCACTGCCAGAGCCAAGAGTTAGGACTCTGCTCCTTCAGGGCAGCTCACTACCAAAGCCAAGAGTTAGGACTCTGCTCCTTCAGGGCAGCTCACTGCCAGAGCCAAGAGTTAGGACTCCGCTCCTTCAGTGCAGCTCACTACCAAAGCCAAGAGTTAGGACTCTGCTCCTTCAGGGCAGCTCACTGCCGGAGCCAAGAGTTAGGACTCTGCTCCTTAAGGGCAGCTCACTGCCAGAACCAAGAGTTAGGACTCTGCTCCTTCAGGGCAGCTCAATGCCGGAGCCAAAAGATAGGACTCTGCTCCTTCAGGGCAGCTCACTGCCGGAGCCAAGAGTTAGGACTCTGCTCCTTCAGGGCAGCTCACTGCCAGAGCCAAGAGTTAGGACTCTGCTCCTTCAGGGCAGCTCAATGCCAGAGCCAAGAGTTAAGACTCTGCTCCTTCAGGGCAGCTCACTGCCAGAGCCAAGAGTTAGGACTCTGCTCCTTCAGGGCAGCTCACTGCCAAAACCAAGGGTTAGGACTCTGCTCCTTCAGGGCAGCTCACTGCCAGAGCCAAGAGTTAGGACTCTGCTCCTTCAGGGCAGCTCACTTCCAAAACCAAGAGTTAGGACTCTGCTCCTTCAGGGTAGCTCACTGCCAGAGCCAAGAGTTAGGACTCTGCTCCTTCAGGGCAGCTCACTGCCAAAACCAAGAGTTAGGACTCTGCTCCTTCAGGGCAGCTCACTGCCTCAACCAAGAGTTAGGACTCCGCTCCTTCAGGGCAGCTCACTGCCTCAACCAAGAGTTAGGACTCCGCTCCTTCAGGGCAGCTCACTGCCGGAGCCAAGAGTTAGGGCTCTGCTCCTTCATGGCAGCTCACTGCCGGAGCCAAGAGTTAGGACTCTGCTCCTTCAGGGCAGCTCACTGCCAGAACCAAGAGTTAGGGCTCTGCTCCTTCAGGGTAGCTCACTGCCAGAGCCAAGAGTTAGGACTCTGCCCCTTCAAGGCATCTCACTGCCAGAGCCAAGAGTTAGGACTCCGCTCCTTCAGGGCAGCTCACTGCCGGAGCAAAGAGTTAGGACTCCGCTCCTTCAGGGCAGCTCACTGCCAGAGCCAAGAGTTAGGACTCTGCTCCTTCAGGGCAGCTCACTACCAAAGCCAAGAGTTAGGACTCTGCTCCTTCAGGACAGCTCACTACCAAAGCCAAGAGTTAGGGCTCTGCTCCTTCAGGGTAGCTCACTGCCGGAGCCAAGAGTTAGGACTCTGCTCCTTAAGGGCAGCTCACTGCCAGATCCAAGAGTTAGGACTCTGCTCCTTCAGGGCAGCTCAATGTCGGAGCCAAAAGATAGGACTCTGCTCCTTCAGGGCAGCTCACTGCCGGAGCCAAGAGTTAGGACTCTGCTCCTTCAGGGCAGCTCACTGCCGGAGCCAAGAGTTAGGACTCTGCTCCTTCAGGGCAGCTCACTGCCAGAGCCAAGAGTTAGGACTCCGCTCCTTCAGGGCAGCTCACTGCCTCAACCAAGAGTTAGGACTCCGCTCCTTCAGGGCAGCTCACTGCCGGAGCCAAGAGTTAGGACTCCACTCCTTCAGGGCAGCTCACTCCCGGAGCCAAGAGTTAGGGCTCTGCTCCTTCAGGGCAGCTCACTGCCGGAGCCAAGAGTTAGGGCTCTGCTCCTTCAGGGCTGCTAACTGCCAGAGCCAAGAGTTAGGACTCTGCTCCTTCAGGGCAGCTCACTGCCAAAACCAAGAGTTATGACTCTGCTCCTTCAGGGCAGCTCACTGCCGGAGCCAAGAGTTAGGGCTCTGCTCCTTCAGGGCAGCTCACTGCCAGAGCCAAGAGTTAGGACTCTGCTCCTTCAGGGCAGCTCACTGCCGGAGCCAAGAGTTAGCCTCTGCACCTTCAGGGCAGCTCACTGCCGGAGCCAAGAGTTAGGACTCTGCTCCTTCAGGGCAGCTCACTGCCGGAGCCAAGAGTTAGGACTCTGCTCCTTCAGGGCAGCTCACTGCCAGAGCCAAGAGTTAGGACTCCGCTCCTTCAGGGCAGCTCACTACCAAAGCCAAGAGTTAGGACTCTGCTCCTTCAGGGCAGCTCACTACCAAAGCCAAGAGTTAGGGCTCTGCTCCTTCAGGGTAGCTCACTGCCGGAGCCAAGAATTAGGACTCTGCTCCTTCAGGGCAGCTCACTGCCGGAGCCAAGAGTTAGGACTCTGCTCCTTCAGGGCAGCTCACTGCCGGAGCCAAGAGTTAGGACTCTGCTCCTTCAGGGCAGCTCACTGCCAGAGCCAAGAGTTAGGACTCCGCTCCTTCAGGGCAGCTCACTGCCTCAACCAAGAGCTAGGACTCCGCTCCTTCAGGGCAGCTCACTGCCGGAGCCAAGAGTTAGGACCCCGCTCCTTCAGGGCAGCTCACTCCCGGAGCCAAGAGTTAGGGCTCTGCTCCTTCAGGGCAGCTCACTGCCGGAGCCAAGAGTTAGGGCTCTGCTCCTTCAGGGCTGCTCACTGCCAGAGCCAAGAGTTAGGACTCTGCTCCTTCAGGGCAGCTCACTGCCAAAACCAAGAGTTAGGACTCTGCTCCTTCAGGGCAGCTCACTGCCGGATTCAAGATTTAGGGCTCTGCTCCTTCAGGGCAGCTCACTGCCAGAGCCAAGAGTTAGGACTCTGCTCCTTCAGGGCAGCTCACTGCCAGAGCCAAGAGTTAGGACTCCGCTCCTTCAGGGCAGCTCACTGCCTCAACCAAGAGCTAGGACTCCGCTCCATCAGGGCAGCTCACTGCCGGAGCCAAGACTTAGGACTCCGCTCCTTCAGGGCAGCTCACTCCCGGAGCCAAGAGTTAGGGCTCTGCTCCTTCAGGGCAGCTCACTGCCGGAGCCAAGAGTTAGGGCTCTGCTCCTTCAGGGCTGCTCACTGCAAGAGCCAAGAGTTAGGACTCTGCTCCTTCAGGGCAGCTCACTGCCAAAACCAAGAGTTAGGACTCTGCTCCTTCAGGGCAGCTCACTGCCGGAGCCAAGAGTTAGGACTCTGCTCCTTCAGCGCAGCTCACTGCCGGAGCCAAGAGTTAGGACTCTGCTCCTTCAGGGCAGCTCACTGCCGGAGCCAAGAGTTAGGACTCCGCTCCTTCAGGACAGCTCACTGCCTCAACCAAGAGCTAGGACTCCGCTCCTTCAGGGCAGCTCACTGCCGGAGCCAAGAGTTAGGACTCCGCTCCTTCAGGGCAGCTCACTCCCGGAGCCAAGAGTTAGGGCTCTGCTCCTTCAGGGCAGCTCACTGCCGGAGCCAAGAGTTAGGGCTCTGCTCCTTCAGGGCAGCTCACTGCCAGAGCCAAGAGTTAGGACTCTGCTCCTTCAGGGCAGCTCACTGCCAAAACCAAGAGTTAGGACTCTGCTCCTTCAGGGCAGCTCACTGCCGGAGCCAAGAGTTAGGGCTCTGCTCCTTCAGGGCAGCTCACTGCCAGAGCCAAGAGTTAGGACTCTGCTCCTTCAGGGCAGCTCACTGCCGGAGCCAAGAGTTAGGGCTCTGCTCCTTCAGGGCAGCTCACTGCCGGAGCCAAGAGTTAGGACTCTGCTCCTTCAGGGCAGCTCACTGCCGGAGCCAAGAGTTAGGACTCTGCTCCTTCAGGGCAGCTCACTGCCAGAGCCAAGAGTTAGGACTCCGCTCCTTCAGGGCAGCTCACTGCCTCAACCAAGAGCTAGGACTCCGCTCCTTCAGGGCAGCTCACTGCCGGAGCCAAGAGTTAGGACTCCGCTCCTTCAGGGCAGCTCACTCCCGGAGCCAAGAGTTAGGGCTCTGCTCCTTCAGGGCAGCTCACTGCCGGAGCCAAGAGTTAGGACTCCGCTCCTTCAGGGCAGCTCACTGCCAGAGCCAAGAGTTAGGACTCTGCTCCTTCAGGGCAGCTCACTACCAAAGCCAAGAGTTAGGACTCTGCTCCTTCAGGGCAGCTCACTGCCAGAGCCAAGAGTTAGGACTCCGCTCCTTCAGGGCAGCTCACTACCAAAGCCAAGAGTTAGGACTCTGCTCCTTCAGGGCAGCTCACTACCAAAGCCAAGAGTTAGGGCTCTGCTCCTTCAGGGTAGCTCACTGCCGGAGCCAAGAGATAGGACTCTGCTCCTTCAGGGCAGCTCACTGCCAGAACCAAGAGTTAGGACTCTGCTCCTTCAGGGCAGCTCACTGCCTCAACCAAGAGTTAGGACTCCGCTAATTCAGGGCAGCTCACTGCCTCAACCAAGAGTTAGGACTCTGCTCCTTCAGGGCAGCTCACTGCCGGAGCCAAGAGTTAGGACTCTGCTCCTTCAGGGCAGCTCACTGCCAGAGCCAAGAGTTAGGACTCCGCTCCTTCAGGGCAGCTCACTGCCTCAACCAAGAGCTAGGACTCCGCTCCTTCAGGGCAGCTCACTGCCGGAGCCAAGACTGAGGACTCCGCTCCTTCAGGGCAGCCCACTCCCGGAGCCAAGAGTTAGGGCTCTGCTCCTTCAGGGCAGCTCACTGCCGGAGCCAAGAGTTAGGGCTCTGCTCCTTCAGGGCTGCTCACTGCCAGAGCCAAGAGTTTGGGCTCTGCTCCTTCAGGGCAGCTCACTGCCAGAGCCAAGAGTTAGGACTCCGCTCCTTCAGGGCAGCTCACTGCCTCAACCAAGAGCTAGGACTCCGCTCCTTCAGGGCAGCTCACTGCCGGAGCCAAGAGTTAGGATTCCGCTCCTTCAGGGCAGCTCACTCCCGGAGCCAAGAGTTAGGGCTCTGCTCCTTCAGGGCAGCTCACTGCCAGAGCCAAGGGTTAGGACTCTGCTCCTTCAGGGCAGCTCACTACCAAAGCCAAGAGTTAGGACTCTGCTCCTTCAGGGCAGCTCACTGCCAGAGCCAAGAGTTAGGACTCCGCTCCTTCAGGGCAGCTCACTACCAAAGCCAAGAGTTAGGACTCTGCTCCTTCAGGGCAGCTCACTACCAAAGCCAAGAGTTAGGGCTCTGCTCCTTCAGGGTAGCTCACTGCCGGAGCCAAGAGATAGGACTCTGCTCCTTCAGGGCAGCTCACTGCCAGAACCAAGAGTTAGGACTCTGCTCCTTCAGGGCAGCTCACTGCCTCAACCAAGAGTTAGGACTCCGCTAGTTCAGGGCAGCTCACTGCCTCAACCAAGAGTTAGTACTCCGCTCCTTCAGGGCAGCTCACTGCCGGAGCCAAGAGTTAGGGCTCTGCTCCTTCAGGGCAGCTCACTGCCGGAGCCAAGAGTTAGGACTCTGCTCCTTCAGGGCAGCTCACTGCCGAGCCAAGAGTTAGGGCTCTGCTCCTTCAGGGCAGCTCACTGCCAGAGCCAAGAGTTAGGACTCTGCTCCTTCAGGGCAGCTCACTGCCAAAACCAAGAGTTAGGACTCTGCTCCTTCAGGGCAGCTCACTTCGGGAGCCAAGAGTTAGGGCTCTGCTCCTTCAGGGCAGCTCACTGCCAAAACCAAGAGTTAGGACTCTGCTCCTTCAGGGCAGCTCACTGCCGGAGCCAAGAGTTAGGGCTCTGCTCCTTCAGGGCAGCTCACTGCCAGAGCCAAGAGTTAGGACTCTGCTCCTTCAGGGCAGCTCACTGCCAGAACCAAAAGTAAGGGCTCTGCTCCTTCAGGGCAGCTCACTGCCAGAGCCAAGAGTTAGGACTCTGCCCCTTCAAGGCAGCTCACTGCCTGAGCCAAGAGTTAGGACTCTGCTCCTTCAGGGCAGCTCACTACCAAAGCCAAGAGTTAGGACTCTGCTCCTTCAGGACAGCTCACTACCAAAGCCAAGAGTTAGGGCTCTGCTCCTTCAGGGTAGCTCACTGCCGGAGCCAAGAGTTAGGACTCTGCTCCTTCAGGGCAGCTCACTGCCGGAGCCAAGAGTTAGGACTCTGCTCCTTCAGGGCAGCTCACTGCCGGAGCCAAGAGTTAGGACTCTGCTCCTTCAGGGCAGCTCACTGCCAGAGCCAAGAGTTAGGACTCTGCTCCTTCAGGGCAGCTCACTGCCGGAGCCAAGAGTTAGGGCTCTGCTCCTTCATGGCAGCTCACTGCCGGAGCCAAGAGTTAGGACTCTGCTCCTTCAGGGCAGCTCACTGCCAGAACCAAGAGTTAGGGCTCTGCTCCTTCAGGGTAGCTACCTGCCAGAGCCAAGAGTTAGGACTCTGCCCCTTCAGGGTAGCTCACTGCCGGAGCCAAGAGTTAGGACTCTGCTCCTTAAGGGCAGCGCACTGCCAGAACCAAGAGTTAGGACTCTGCTCCTTCAGGGCAGCTCAATGCCGGAGCCAAAAGATAGGACTCTGCTCCTTCAGGGCAGCTCACTGCCGGAGCCAAGAGTTAGGACTCTGCTCCTTCAGGGCAGCTCACTGCCGGAGCCAAGAGTTAGGACTCTGCTCCTTCAGGTCAGCTCACTGCCAGAGCCAAGAGTTAGGACTCCGCTCCTTCAGGGCAGCTCACTGCCTCAACCAAGAGTTAGGACTCCGCTCCTTCAGGGCAGCTCACTGCCGGAGCCAAGAGTTAGGACTCCACTCCTTCAGGGCAGCTCACTCCCGGAGCCAAGAGTTAGGGCTCTGCTCCTTCAGGGCAGCTCACTGCCGGAGCCAAGAGTTAGGGCTCTGCTCCTTCAGGGCTGCTCACTGCCAAGCCAAGAGTTAGGACTCTGCTCCTTCAGGGCAGCTCACTGCCAAAACCAAGAGTTATGACTCTGCTCCTTCAGGGCAGCTCACTGCCGGAGCCAAGAGTTAGGGCTCTGCTCCTTCAGGGCAGCTCACTGCCAGAGCCAGGAGTTAGGACTCTGCTCCTTCAGGGCAGCTCACTGCCGGAGCCAAGAGTTAGCCTCTGCACCTTCAGGGCAGCTCACTGCCGGAGCCAAGAGTTAGGACTCTGCTCCTTCAGGGCAGCTCACTGCCAGAGCCAAGAGTTAGGACTCTGCTCCTTCAGGGCAGCTCACTGCCAGAGCCAAGAGTTAGGACTCCGCTCCTTCAGGGCAGCTCACTGCCTCAACCAAGAGCTAGGACTCCGCTCCTTCAGGGCAGCTCACTGCCGGAGCCAAGAGTTAGGATTCCGCTCCTTCAGGGCAGCTCACTCCCGGAGCCAAGAGTTAGGGCTCTGCTCCTTCAGGGCAGCTCACTGCCTGAGCCAAGAGTTAGGACTCCGCTCCTTCAGGGCAGCTCACTGCCGGTGCCAAGAGTTAGGACTCCGCTCCTTCAGGGCAGCTCACTGCCAGAGCCAAGAGTTAGGACTCTGCTCCTTCAGGGCAGCTCACTACCAAAGCCAAGAGTTTAGGACTCTGCTCCTTCAGGGCAGCTCACTGCCAGAGCCAAGAGTTAGGACTCTGCTCCTTCAGGGCAGCTCACTGCCGGAGCCAAGAGTTAGGGCTCTGCTCCTTCAGGGCTGCTCACTGCCAGAGCCAAGAGTTAGGACTCTGCTCCTTCAGGGCAGCTCACTGCCAAAACCAAGAGTTATGACTCTGCTCCTTCAGGGCAGCTCACTGCCGGAGCCAAGAGTTAGGGCTCTGCTCCTTCAGGGCAGCTCACTGCCAGAGCCAAGAGTTAGGACTCTGCTCCTTCAGGGCAGCTCACTGCCGGAGCCAAGAGTTAGCCTCTGCACCTTCAGGGCAGCTCACTGCCGGAGCAAAGAGTTAGGACTCTGCTCCTTCAGGGCAGCTCACTGCCGGAGCCAAGAGTTAGGACTCTGCTCCTTCAGGGCAGCTCACTGCCAGAGCCAAGAGTTAGGACTCCGCTCCTTCAGGGCAGCTCACTGCCTCAACCAAGAGCTAGGACTCCGCTCCTTCAGGGCAGCTCACTGCCGGAGCCAAGAGTTAGGATTCCGCTCCTTCAGGGCAGCTCACTCCCGGAGCCAAGAGTTAGGGCTCTGCTCCTTCAGGGCAGCTCACTGCCGGAGCCAAGAGTTAGGACTCCGCTCCTTCAGGGCAGCTCACTGCCGGTGCCAAGAGTTAGGTCTCCGCTCCTTCAGGGCAGCTCACTGCCAGAGCCAAGAGTTAGGACTCTGCTCCTTCAGGGCAGCTCACTACCAAAGCCAAGAGTTAGGACTCTGCTCCTTCAGGGCAGCTCACTGCCAGAGCCAAGAGTTAGGACTCCGCTCCTTCAGTGCAGCTCACTACCAAAGCCAAGAGTTAGGACTCTGCTCCTTCAGGGCAGCTCACTGCCGGAGCCAAGAGTTAGGACTCTGCTCCTTAAGGGCAGCTCACTGCCAGAACCAAGAGTTAGGACTCTGCTCCTTCAGGGCAGCTCAATGCCGGAGCCAAAAGATAGGACTCTGCTCCTTCAGGGCAGCTCACTGCCGGAGCCAAGAGTTAGGACTCTGCTCCTTCAGGGCAGCTCACTGCCAGAGCCAAGAGTTAGGACTCTGCTCCTTCAGGGCAGCTCAATGCCAGAGCCAAGAGTTAAGACTCTGCTCCTTCAGGGCAGCTCACTGCCAGAGCCAAGAGTTAGGACTCTGCTCCTTCAGGGCAGCTCACTGCCAAAACCAAGAGTTAGGACTCTGCTCCTTCAGGGCAGCTCACTGCCAGAGCCAAGAGTTAGGACTCTGCTCCTTCAGGGCAGCTCACTTCCAAAACCAAGAGTTAGGACTCTGCTCCTTCAGGGTAGCTCACTGCCAGAGCCAAGAGTTAGGACTCTGCTCCTTCAGGGCAGCTCACTGCCAAAACCAAGAGTTAGGACTCTGCTCCTTCAGGGCAGCTCACTGCCTCAACCAAGAGTTAGGACTCCGCTCCTTCAGGGCAGCTCACTGCCTCAACCAAGAGTTAGGACTCCGCTCCTTCAGGGCAGCTCACTGCCGGAGCCAAGAGTTAGGGCTCTGCTCCTTCATGGCAGCTCACTGCCGGAGCCAAGAGTTAGGACTCTGCTCCTTCAGGGCAGCTCACTGCCAGAACCAAGAGTTAGGGCTCTGCTCCTTCAGGGTAGCTCACTGCCAGAGCCAAGAGTTAGGACTCTGCCCCTTCAAGGCATCTCACTGCCAGAGCCAAGAGTTAGGACTCCGCTCCTTCAGGGCAGCTCACTGCCGGAGCAAAGAGTTAGGACTCCGCTCCTTCAGGGCAGCTCACTGCCAGAGCCAAGAGTTAGGACTCTGCTCCTTCAGGGCAGCTCACTACCAAAGCCAAGAGTTAGGACTCTGCTCCTTCAGGACAGCTCACTACCAAAGCCAAGAGTTAGGGCTCTGCTCCTTCAGGGTAGCTCACTGCCGGAGCCAAGAGTTAGGACTCTGCTCCTTAAGGGCAGCTCACTGCCAGATCCAAGAGTTAGGACTCTGCTCCTTCAGGGCAGCTCAATGTCGGAGCCAAAAGATAGGACTCTGCTCCTTCAGGGCAGCTCACTGCCGGAGCCAAGAGTTAGGACTCTGCTCCTTCAGGGCAGCTCACTGCCGGAGCCAAGAGTTAGGACTCTGCTCCTTCAGGGCAGCTCACTGCCAGAGCCAAGAGTTAGGACTCCGCTCCTTCAGGGCAGCTCACTGCCTCAACCAAGAGTTAGGACTCCGCTCCTTCAGGGCAGCTCACTGCCGGAGCCAAGAGTTAGGACTCCACTCCTTCAGGGCAGCTCACTCCCGGAGCCAAGAGTTAGGGCTCTGCTCCTTCAGGGCAGCTCACTGCCGGAGCCAAGAGTTAGGGCTCTGCTCCTTCAGGGCTGCTAACTGCCAGAGCCAAGAGTTAGGACTCTGCTCCTTCAGGGCAGCTCACTGCCAAAACCAAGAGTTATGACTCTGCTCCTTCAGGGCAGCTCACTGCCGGAGCCAAGAGTTAGGGCTCTGCTCCTTCAGGGCAGCTCACTGCCAGAGCCAAGAGTTAGGACTCTGCTCCTTCAGGGCAGCTCACTGCCGGAGCCAAGAGTTAGCCTCTGCACCTTCAGGGCAGCTCACTGCCGGAGCCAAGAGTTAGGACTCTGCTCCTTCAGGGCAGCTCACTGCCGGAGCCAAGAGTTAGGACTCTGCTCCTTCAGGGCAGCTCACTGCCAGAGCCAAGAGTTAGGACTCCGCTCCTTCAGGGCAGCTCACTACCAAAGCCAAGAGTTAGGACTCTGCTCCTTCAGGACAGCTCACTACCAAAGCCAAGAGTTAGGGCTCTGCTCCTTCAGGGTAGCTCACTGCCGGAGCCAAGAATTAGGACTCTGCTCCTTCAGGGCAGCTCACTGCCGGAGCCAAGAGTTAGGACTCTGCTCCTTCAGGGCAGCTCACTGCCGGAGCCAAGAGTTAGGACTCTGCTCCTTCAGGGCAGCTCACTGCCAGAGCCAAGAGTTAGGACTCCGCTCCTTCAGGGCAGCTCACTGCCTCAACCAAGAGCTAGGACTCCGCTCCTTCAGGGCAGCTCACTGCCGGAGCCAAGAGTTAGGACCCCGCTCCTTCAGGGCAGCTCACTCCCGGAGCCAAGAGTTAGGGCTCTGCTCCTTCAGGGCAGCTCACTGCCGGAGCCAAGAGTTAGGGCTCTGCTCCTTCAGGGCTGCTCACTGCCAGAGCCAAGAGTTAGGACTCTGCTCCTTCAGGGCAGCTCACTGCCAAAACCAAGAGTTAGGACTCTGCTCCTTCAGGGCAGCTCACTGCCGGATTCAAGATTTAGGGCTCTGCTCCTTCAGGGCAGCTCACTGCCAGAGCCAAGAGTTAGGACTCTGCTCCTTCAGGGCAGCTCACTGCCAGAGCCAAGAGTTAGGACTCCGCTCCTTCAGGGCAGCTCACTGCCTCAACCAAGAGCTAGGACTCCGCTCCATCAGGGCAGCTCACTGCCGGAGCCAAGACTTAGGACTCCGCTCCTTCAGGGCAGCTCACTCCCGGAGCCAAGAGTTAGGGCTCTGCTCCTTCAGGGCAGCTCACTGCCGGAGCCAAGAGTTAGGGCTCTGCTCCTTCAGGGCTGCTCACTGCAAGAGCCAAGAGTTAGGACTCTGCTCCTTCAGGGCAGCTCACTGCCAAAACCAAGAGTTAGGACTCTGCTCCTTCAGGGCAGCTCACTGCCGGAGCCAAGAGTTAGGACTCTGCTCCTTCAGCGCAGCTCACTGCCGGAGCCAAGAGTTAGGACTCTGCTCCTTCAGGGCAGCTCACTGCCGGAGCCAAGAGTTAGGACTCCGCTCCTTCAGGACAGCTCACTGCCTCAACCAAGAGCTAGGACTCCGCTCCTTCAGGGCAGCTCACTGCCGGAGCCAAGAGTTAGGACTCCGCTCCTTCAGGGCAGCTCACTCCCGGAGCCAAGAGTTAGGGCTCTGCTCCTTCAGGGCAGCTCACTGCCGGAGCCAAGAGTTAGGGCTCTGCTCCTTCAGGGCAGCTCACTGCCAGAGCCAAGAGTTAGGACTCTGCTCCTTCAGGGCAGCTCACTGCCAAAACCAAGAGTTAGGACTCTGCTCCTTCAGGGCAGCTCACTGCCGGAGCCAAGAGTTAGGGCTCTGCTCCTTCAGGGCAGCTCACTGCCAGAGCCAAGAGTTAGGACTCTGCTCCTTCAGGGCAGCTCACTGCCGGAGCCAAGAGTTAGGGCTCTGCTCCTTCAGGGCAGCTCACTGCCGGAGCCAAGAGTTAGGACTCTGCTCCTTCAGGGCAGCTCACTGCCGGAGCCAAGAGTTAGGACTCTGCTCCTTCAGGGCAGCTCACTGCCAGAGCCAAGAGTTAGGACTCCGCTCCTTCAGGGCAGCTCACTGCCTCAACCAAGAGCTAGGACTCCGCTCCTTCAGGGCAGCTCACTGCCGGAGCCAAGAGTTAGGATTCCGCTCCTTCAGGGCAGCTCACTCCCGGAGCCAAGAGTTAGGGCTCTGCTCCTTCAGGGCAGCTCACTGCCGGAGCCAAGAGTTAGGACTCCGCTCCTTCAGGGCAGCTCACTGCCAGAGCCAAGAGTTAGGACTCTGCTCCTTCAGGGCAGCTCACTACCAAAGCCAAGAGTTAGGACTCTGCTCCTTCAGGGCAGCTCACTGCCAGAGCCAAGAGTTAGGACTCCGCTCCTTCAGGGCAGCTCACTACCAAAGCCAAGAGTTAGGACTCTGCTCCTTCAGGGCAGCTCACTACCAAAGCCAAGAGTTAGGGCTCTGCTCCTTCAGGGTAGCTCACTGCCGGAGCCAAGAGATAGGACTCTGCTCCTTCAGGGCAGCTCACTGCCAGAACCAAGAGTTAGGACTCTGCTCCTTCAGGGCAGCTCACTGCCTCAACCAAGAGTTAGGACTCCGCTAATTCAGGGCAGCTCACTGCCTCAACCAAGAGTTAGGACTCTGCTCCTTCAGGGCAGCTCACTGCCGGAGCCAAGAGTTAGGACTCTGCTCCTTCAGGGCAGCTCACTGCCAGAGCCAAGAGTTAGGACTCCGCTCCTTCAGGGCAGCTCACTGCCTCAACCAAGAGCTAGGACTCCGCTCCTTCAGGGCAGCTCACTGCCGGAGCCAAGACTGAGGACTCCGCTCCTTCAGGGCAGCCCACTCCCGGAGCCAAGAGTTAGGGCTCTGCTCCTTCAGGGCAGCTCACTGCCGGAGCCAAGAGTTAGGGCTCTGCTCCTTCAGGGCTGCTCACTGCCAGAGCCAAGAGTTTGGGCTCTGCTCCTTCAGGGCAGCTCACTGCCAGAGCCAAGAGTTAGGACTCCGCTCCTTCAGGGCAGCTCACTGCCTCAACCAAGAGCTAGGACTCCGCTCCTTCAGGGCAGCTCACTGCCGGAGCCAAGAGTTAGGATTCCGCTCCTTCAGGGCAGCTCACTCCCGGAGCCAAGAGTTAGGGCTCTGCTCCTTCAGGGCAGCTCACTGCCAGAGCCAAGGGTTAGGACTCTGCTCCTTCAGGGCAGCTCACTACCAAAGCCAAGAGTTAGGACTCTGCTCCTTCAGGGCAGCTCACTGCCAGAGCCAAGAGTTAGGACTCCGCTCCTTCAGGGCAGCTCACTACCAAAGCCAAGAGTTAGGACTCTGCTCCTTCAGGGCAGCTCACTACCAAAGCCAAGAGTTAGGGCTCTGCTCCTTCAGGGTAGCTCACTGCCGGAGCCAAGAGATAGGACTCTGCTCCTTCAGGGCAGCTCACTGCCAGAACCAAGAGTTAGGACTCTGCTCCTTCAGGGCAGCTCACTGCCTCAACCAAGAGTTAGGACTCCGCTAGTTCAGGGCAGCTCACTGCCTCAACCAAGAGTTAGTACTCCGCTCCTTCAGGGCAGCTCACTGCCGGAGCCAAGAGTTAGGGCTCTGCTCCTTCAGGGCAGCTCACTGCCGGAGCCAAGAGTTAGGACTCTGCTCCTTCAGGGCAGCTCACTGCCGAGCCAAGAGTTAGGGCTCTGCTCCTTCAGGGCAGCTCACTGCCAGAGCCAAGAGTTAGGACTCTGCTCCTTCAGGGCAGCTCACTGCCAAAACCAAGAGTTAGGACTCTGCTCCTTCAGGGCAGCTCACTTCGGGAGCCAAGAGTTAGGGCTCTGCTCCTTCAGGGCAGCTCACTGCCAAAACCAAGAGTTAGGACTCTGCTCCTTCAGGGCAGCTCACTGCCGGAGCCAAGAGTTAGGGCTCTGCTCCTTCAGGGCAGCTCACTGCCAGAGCCAAGAGTTAGGACTCTGCTCCTTCAGGGCAGCTCACTGCCAGAACCAAAAGTTAGGGCTCTGCTCCTTCAGGGCAGCTCACTGCCAGAGCCAAGAGTTAGGACTCTGCCCCTTCAAGGCAGCTCACTGCCTGAGCCAAGAGTTAGGACTCTGCTCCTTCAGGGCAGCTCACTACCAAAGCCAAGAGTTAGGACTCTGCTCCTTCAGGACAGCTCACTACCAAAGCCAAGAGTTAGGGCTCTGCTCCTTCAGGGTAGCTCACTGCCGGAGCCAAGAGTTAGGACTCTGCTCCTTCAGGGCAGCTCACTGCCGGAGCCAAGAGTTAGGACTCTGCTCCTTCAGGGCAGCTCACTGCCGGAGCCAAGAGTTAGGACTCTGCTCCTTCAGGGCAGCTCACTGCCAGAGCCAAGAGTTAGGACTCTGCTCCTTCAGGGCAGCTCACTGCCTCAACCAAGAGCTAGGACTCCGCTCCTTCAGGGCAGCTCACTGCCGGAGCCAAGAGTTAGGACTCCGCTCCTTCAGGGCAGCTCACTCCCGGAGCCAAGAGTTAGGGCTCTGCTCCTTCAGGGCAGCTCACTGCCGGAGCCAAGAGTTAGGGCTCTGCTCCTTCAGGGCTGCTCACTGCCAGAGCCAAGAGTTAGGACTCTGCTCCTTCAGGGCAGCTCACTGCCAAAACCAAGAGTTAGGACTCTGCTCCTTCAGGGCAGCTCACTGCCGGAGCCAAGAGTTAGGGCTCTGCTCCTTCAGGGCAGCTCACTGCCAGAGCCAAGAGTTAGGACTCTGCTCCTTCAGGGCAGCTCACTGCCAGAGCCAAGAGTTAGGACTCCGCTCCTTCAGGGCAGCTCACTGCCGGAGCCAAGACTTAAGACTCCGCTCCTTCAGGGCAGCTCACTCCCGGAGCCAAGAGTTAGGGCTCTGCTCCTTCAGGGCAGCTCACTGCCTGAGCCAAGAGTTAGGGCTCTGCTCCTTCAGGGCAGCTCACTGCCAGAGCCAAGAGTTAGGACTCTGCTCCTTCAGGGCAGCTCACTGCCAAAACCAAGAGTTAGGACTCTGCTCTTTCAGGGCAGCTCACTGCCGGAGCCAAGAGTTAGGACTCTGCTCCTTCAGGGCAGCTCACTGCCGGAGCCAAGAGTTAGGACTCTGCTCCTTCAGGGCAGCTCACTGCCGGAGCCAAGAGTTAGGACTCTGCTCCTTCAGGGCAGCTCACTGCCGGAGCCAAGAGTTAGGACTCTGCTCCTTCAGGGCAGCTCACTGCCAGAGCCAAGAGTTAGGACTCCGCTCCTTCAGGGCAGCTCACTGCCGGAGCCAAGACTTAAGACTCCGCTCCTTCAGGGCAGCTCACTCCCGGAGCCAAGAGTTAGGGCTCTGCTCCTTCAGGGCAGCTCACTGCCTGAGCCAAGAGTTAGGGCTCTGCTCCTTCAGGGCTGCTCACTGCCAGAGCCAAGAGTTTGGGCTCTGCACCTTCAGGGCAGCTCACTGCCAGAGCCAAGAGTTAGGACTCCGCTCCTTCAGGGCAGCTCACTGCCTCAACCAAGAGCTAGGACTCCGCTCCTTCAGGTCAGCTCACTGCCGGAGCCAAGAGTTAGGATTCCGCTCCTTCAGGGCAGCTCACTCCCGGAGCCAAGAGTTAGGGCTCTGCTCCTTCAGGGCAGCTCACTGCCGGAGCCAAGAGTTAGGACTCCGCTCCTTCAGGGCAGCTCACTGCCAGAGCCAAGAGTTAGGACTCCGCTCCTTCAGGGCAGCTCACTACCAAAGCCAAGAGTTAGGACTCTGCTCCTTCAGGGCAGCTCACTACCAAAGCCAAGAGTTAGGGCTCTGCTCCTTCAGGGTAGCTCACTGCCGGAGCCAAGAGATAGGACTCTGCTCCTTCAGGGCAGCTCACTGCCAGAACCGAGAGTTAGGACTCTGCTCCTTCAGGGCAGCTCACTGCCTCAACCAAGAGTTAGGACTCCGCTAGTTCAGGGCAGCTCACTGCCTCAACCAAGAGTTAGTACTCCGCTCCTTCAGGGCAGCTCACTGCCGGAGCCAAGAGTTAGGGCTCTGCTCCTTCAGGGCAGCTCACTGCCGGAGCCAAGAGTTAGGACTCTTCTCCTTCAGGGCAGCTCACTGCCGAGCCAAGAGTTAGGGCTCTGCTCCTTCAGGGCAGCTCACTGCCAGAGCCAAGAGTTAGGACTCTGCTCCTTCAGGGCAGCTCACTGCCAAAACCAAGAGTTAGGACTCTGCTCCTTCAGGGCAGCTCACTGCCGGAGCCAAGAGTTAGGGCTCTGCTCCTTCAGGGCAGCTCACTGCCAAAACCAAGAGTTAGGACTCTGCTCCTTCAGGGCAGCTCACTGCCGGAGCCAAGAGTTAGGGCTCTGCTCCTTCAGGGCAGCTCACTGCCAGAGCCAAGAGTTAGGACTCTGCTCCTTCAGGGCAGCTCACTGCCAGAACCAAAAGTAAGGGCTCTGCTCCTTCAGGGCAGCTCACTGCCAGAGCCAAGAGTTAGGACTCTGCCCCTTCAAGGCAGCTCACTGCCTGAGCCAAGAGTTAGGACTCTGCTCCTTCAGGGCAGCTCACTACCAAAGCCAAGAGTTAGGACTCTGCTCCTTCAGGACAGCTCACTACCAAAGCCAAGAGTTAGGGCTCTGCTCCTTCAGGGTAGCTCACTGCCGGAGCCAAGAGTTAGGACTCTGCTCCTTCAGGGCAGCTCACTGCCGGAGCCAAGAGTTAGGACTCTGCTCCTTCAGGGCAGCTCACTGCCGGAGCCAAGAGTTAGGACTCTGCTCCTTCAGGGCAGCTCACTGCCAGAGCCAAGAGTTAGGACTCTGCTCCTTCAGGGCAGCTCACTGCCTCAACCAAGAGCTAGGACTCCGCTCCTTCAGGGCAGCTCACTGCCGGAGCCAAGAGTTAGGACTCCGCTCCTTCAGGGCAGCTCACTCCCGGAGCCAAGAGTTAGGGCTCTGCTCCTTCAGGGCAGCTCACTGCCGGAGCCAAGAGTTAGGGCTCTGCTCCTTCAGGGCTGCTCACTGCCAGAGCCAAGAGTTAGGACTCTGCTCCTTCAGGGCAGCTCACTGCCAAAACCAAGAGTTAGGACTCTGCTCCTTCAGGGCAGCTCACTGCCGGAGCCAAGAGTTAGGGCTCTGCTCCTTCAGGGCAGCTCACTGCCAGAGCCAAGAGTTAGGACTCTGCTCCTTCAGGGCAGCTCACTGCCAGAGCCAAGTGTTAGGACTCCGCTCCTTCAGGGCAGCTCACTGCCGGAGCCAAGACTTAAGACTCCGCTCCTTCAGGGCAGCTCACTCCCGGAGCCAAGAGTTAGGGCTCTGCTCCTTCAGGGCAGCTCACTGCCTGAGCCAAGAGTTAGGGCTCTGCTCCTTCAGGGCAGCTCACTGCCAGAGCCAAGAGTTAGGACTCTGCTCCTTCAGGGCAGCTCACTGCCAAAACCAAGAGTTAGGACTCTGCTCTTTCAGGGCAGCTCACTGCCGGAGCCAAGAGTTAGGACTCTGCTCCTTCAGGGCAGCTCACTGCCGGAGCCAAGAGTTAGGACTCTGCTCCTTCAGGGCAGCTCACTGCCGGAGCCAAGAGTTAGGACTCTTCTCCTTCAGGACAGCTCACTGCCAGAGCCAAGAGTTAGGACTCCGCTCCTTCAGGGCAGCTCACTGCCTCAACCAAGAGCTAGGACTCCGCTCCTTCAGGGCAGCTCACTGCCGGAGCCAAGAGTTAGGACTCCGCTCCTTCAGGTCAGCTCACTCCCGGAGCCAAGAGTTAGGGCTCTGCTCCTTCAGGGCAGCTCACTGCCGGAGCCAAGAGTTAGGGCTCTGCTCCTTCAGGGCAGCTCACTGCCAGAGCCAAGAGTTAGGACTCTGCTCCTTCAGGGCAGCTCACTTCCAGAGCCAAGAGTTAGGACTCCGCTCCTTCATGGCAGCTCACTGCCTCAACCAAGAGCTAGGACTCCGCTCCTTCAGGGCAGCTCACTGCCGGAGCCAAGACTTAGGACTCCGCTCCTTCAGGGCAGCTCACTCCCGGAGCCAAGAGTTAGGGCTCTGCTCCTTCAGGGCAGCTCACTGCCGGAGCCAAGAGTTAGGGCTCTGCTCCTTCAGGGCTGCTCACTGCCAGAGCCAAGAGTTAGGACTCTGCTCCTTCAGGGCAGCTCACTGCCAAAACCAAGAGTTAGGACTCTGCTCCTTCAGGGCAGCTCACTGCCGGAGCCAAGAGTTAGGACTCTGCTCCTTCAGGGCAGCTCACTGCCGGAGCCAAGAGTTAGGACTCTGCTCCTTCAGGGCAGCTCACTGCCGGAGCCAAGAGTTAGGACTCTGCTCCTTCAGGGCAGCTCACTGCCAGAGCCAAGAGTTAGGGCTCCGCTCCTTCAGGGCAGCTCACTGCCTCAACCAAGAGCTAGGACTCCGCTCCTTCAGGGCAGCTCACTGCCGGAGCCAAGACTGAGGACTCCGCTCCTTCAGGGCAGCTCACTCCCGGAGCCAAGAGTTAGGGCTCTGCTCCTTCAGGGCAGCTCACTGCCGAAGCCAAGAGTTAGGGCTCTGCTCCTTCAGGGCTGCTCACTGCCAGAGCCAAGAGTTTGGGCTCTGCTCCTTCAGGGCAGCTCACTGCCAGAGCCAAGAGTTAGGACTCCGCTCCTTCAGGGCAGCTCACTGCCTCAACCAAGAGCTAGGACTCCGCTCCTTCAGGTCAGCTCACTGCCGGAGCCAAGAGTTAGGATTCCGCTCCTTCAGGGCAGCTCACTCCCGGAGCCAAGTGTTAGGGCTCTGCTCCTTCAGGGCAGCTCACTGCCGGAGCCAAGAGTTAGGACTCCGCTCCTTCAGGGCAGCTCACTGCCAGAGCCAAGAGTTAGGACTCCGCTCCTTCAGGGCAGCTCACTACCAAAGCCAAGAGTTAGGACTCTGCTCCTTCAGGGCAGCTCACTACCAAAGCCAAGAGTTAGGGCTCTGCTCCTTCAGGGTAGCTCACTGCCGGAGCCAAGAGATAGGACTCTGCTCCTTCAGGGCAGCTCACTGCCTCAACCAAGAGTTAGGACTCCGCTAGTTCAGGGCAGCTCACTGCCTCAACCAAGAGTTAGTACTCCGCTCCTTCAGGGCAGCTCACTGCCGGAGCCAAGAGTTAGGGCTCTGCTCCTTCAGGGCAGCTCACTGCCGGAGCCAAGATTTGGACTCTTCTCCTTCAGGGCAGCTCACTGCCGAGCCAAGAGTTAGGGCTCTGCTCCTTCAGGGCAGCTCACTGCCAGAGCCAAGAGTTAGGACTCTGCTCCTTCAGGGCAGCTCACTGCCAAAACCAAGAGTTAGGACTCTGCTCCTTCAGGGCAGCTCACTGCCGGAGCCAAGAGTTAGGGCTCTGCTCCTTCAGGGCAGCTCACTGCCAAAACCAAGAGTTAGGACTCTGCTCCTTCAGGGCAGCTCACTGCCGGAGCCAAGAGTTAGGGCTCTGCTCCTTCAGGGCAGCTCACTGCCAGAGCCAAGAGTTAGGACTCTGCTCCTTCAGGGCAGCTCACTGCCAGAACCAAAAGTAAGGGCTCTGCTCCTTCAGGGCAGCTCACTGCCAGAGCCAAGAGTTAGGACTCTGCCCCTTCAAGGCAGCTCACTGCCTGAGCCAAGAGTTAGGACTCTGCTCCTTCAGGGCAGCTCACTACCAAAGCCAAGAGTTAGGACTCTGCTCCTTCAGGACAGCTCACTACCAAAGCCAAGAGTTAGGGCTCTGCTCCTTCAGGGTAGCTCACTGCCGGAGCCAAGAGTTAGGACTCTGCTCCTTCAGGGCAGCTCACTGCCGGAGCCAAGAGTTAGGACTCTGCTCCTTCAGGGCAGCTCACTGCCGGAGCCAAGAGTTAGGACTCTGCTCCTTCAGGGCAGCTCACTGCCAGAGCCAAGAGTTAGGACTCTGCTCCTTCTGGGCAGCTCACTGCCTCAACCAAGAGCTAGGACTCCGCTCCTTCAGGGCAGCTCACTGCCGGAGCCAAGAGTTAGGACTCCGCTCCTTCAGGGCAGCTCACTCCCGGAGCCAAGAGTTAGGGCTCTGCTCCTTCAGGGCAGCTCACTGCCGGAGCCAAGAGTTAGGGCTCTGCTCCTTCAGGGCTGCTCACTGCCAGAGCCAAGAGTTAGGACTCTGCTCCTTCAGGGCAGCTCACTGCCAAAACCAAGAGTTAGGACTCTGCTCCTTCAGGGCAGCTCACTGCCGGAGCCAAGAGTTAGGGCTCTGCTCCTTCAGGGCAGCTCACTGCCAGAGCCAAGAGTTAGGACTCTGCTCCTTCAGGGCAGCTCACTGCCAGAGCCAAGAGTTAGGACTCCGCTCCTTCAGGGCAGCTCACTGCCGGAGCCAAGACTTAAGACTCCGCTCCTTCAGGGCAGCTCACTCCCGGAGCCAAGAGTTAGGGCTCTGCTCCTTCAGGGCAGCTCACTGCCTGAGCCAAGAGTTAGGGCTCTGCTCCTTCAGGGCAGCTCACTGCCAGAGCCAAGAGTTAGGACTCTGCTCCTTCAGGGCAGCTCACTGCCAAAACCAAGAGTTAGGACTCTGCTCTTTCAGGGCAGCTCACTGCCGGAGCCAAGAGTTAGGACTCTGCTCCTTCAGGGCAGCTCACTGCCGGAGCCAAGAGTTAGGACTCTGCTCCTTCAGGGCAGCTCACTGCCGGAGCCAAGAGTTAGGACTCTTCTCCTTCAGGACAGCTCACTGCCAGAGCCAAGAGTTAGGACTCCGCTCCTTCAGGGCAGCTCACTGCCTCAACCAAGAGCTAGGACTCCGCTCCTTCAGGGCAGCTCACTGCCGGAGCCAAGAGTTAGGACTCCGCTCCTTCAGGGCAGCTCACTCCCGGAGCCAAGAGTTAGGGCTCTGCTCCTTCAGGGCAGCTCACTGCCGGAGCCAAGAGTTAGGGCTCTGCTCCTTCAGGGCAGCTCACTGCCTCAACCAAGAGCTAGGACTCCGCTCCTTCAGGGCAGCTCACTGCCGGAGCCAAGAGTTAGGACTCCGCTCCTTCAGGGCAGCTCACTCCCGGAGCCAAGAGTTAGGGCTCTGCTCCTTCAGGGCAGCTCACTGCCGGAGCCAAGAGTTAGGGCTCTGCTCCTTCAGGGCTGCTCACTGCCAGAGCCAAGAGTTAGGACTCTGCTCCTTCAGGGCAGCTCACTGCCAAAACCAAGAGTTAGGACTCTGCTCCTTCAGGGCAGCTCACTGCCGGAGCCAAGAGTTAGGGCTCTGCTCCTTCAGGGCAGCTCACTGCCAGAGCCAAGAGTTAGGACTCTGCTCCTTCAGGGCAGCTCACTGCCAAAACCAAGAGTTAGGACTCTGCTCTTTCAGGGCAGCTCACTGCCGGAGCCAAGAGTTAGGACTCTGCTCCTTCAGGGCAGCTCACTGCCGGAGCCAAGAGTTAGGACTCTGCTCCTTCAGGGCAGCTCACTGCCGGAGCCAAGAGTTAGGACTCTTCTCCTTCAGGACAGCTCACTGCCAGAGCCAAGAGTTAGGACTCCGCTCCTTCAGGGCAGCTCACTGCCTCAACCAAGAGCTAGGACTCCGCTCCTTCAGGGCAGCTCACTGCCGGAGCCAAGAGTTAGGGCTCTGCTCCTTCAGGGCAGCTCACTGCCGGAGCCAAGAGTTAGGGCTCTGCTCCTTCAGGGCAGCTCACTGCCTCAACCAAGAGCTAGGACTCCGCTCCTTCAGGGCAGCTCACTCCCGGAGCCAAGAGTTAGGGCTCTGCTCCTTCAGGGCAGCTCACTGCCGGAGCCAAGAGTTAGGGCTCTGCTCCTTCAGGGCAGCTCACTGCCTCAACCAAGAGCTAGGACTCCGCTCCTTCAGGGCAGCTCACTGCCGGAGCCAAGAGTTAGGACTCCGCTCCTTCATGGCAGCTCACTCCCGGAGCCAAGAGTTAGGGCTCTGCTCCTTCAGGGCAGCTCACTGCCGGAGCCAAGAGTTAGGGCTCTGCTCCTTCAGGGCTGCTCACTGCCAGAGCCAAGAGTTAGGACTCTGCTCCTTCAGGGCAGCTCACTGCCAAAACCAAGAGTTAGGACTCTGCTCCTTCAGGGCAGCTCACTGCCGGAGCCAAGAGTTAGGGCTCTGCTCCTTCAGGGCAGCTCACTGCCAGAGCCAAGAGTTAGGACTCTGCTCCTTCAGGGCAGCTCACTGCCAGAGCCAAGAGTTAGGACTCCGCTCCTTCAGGGCAGCTCACTGCCTCAACCAAGAGCTAGGACTCCGCTCCTTCAGAGCAGCTCACTGCCGGAGCCAAGACTTAAGACTCCGCTCCTTCAGGGCAGCTCACTCCCGGAGCCAAGAGTTAGGGCTCTGCTCCTTCAGGGCAGCTCACTGCCTGAGCCAAGAGTTAGGGCTCTGCTCCTTCAGGGCAGCTCACTGCCAGAGCCAAGAGTTAGGACTCTGCTCCTTCAGGGCAGCTCACTGCCAAAACCAAGAGTTAGGACTCTGCTCTTTCAGGGCAGCTCACTGCCGGAGCCAAGAGTTAGGACTCTGCTCCTTCAGGGCAGCTCACTGCCGGAGCCAAGAGTTAGGACTCTGCTCCTTCAGGGCAGCTCACTGCCGGAGCCAAGAGTTAGGACTCTGCTCCTTCAGGGCAGCTCACTGCCAGAGCCAAGAGTTAGGACTCCGCTCCTTCAGGGCAGCTCACTGCCTCAACCAAGAGCTAGGACTCTGCTCCTTCAGGGCAGCTCACTGCCTCAACCAAGAGCTAGGACTCCGCTCCTTCAGGGCAGCTCACTGCCGGAGCCAAGACTTAGGACTCCGCTCCTTCAGGGCAGCTCACTCCCGGAGCCAAGAGTTAGGGCTCTGCTCCTTCAGGGCAGCTCACTGCTGGATCCAAGAGTTAGGGCTCTGCTCCTTCAGGGCAGCTCACTGCCAGAGCCAAGAGTTAGGACTCTGCTCCTTCAGGGCAGCTCACTGCCAAAACCAAGAGTTAGGACTCTGCTCCTTCAGGGCAGCTCACTGCCGGAGCCAAGAGTTAGGACTCTGCTCCTTCAGGGCAGCTCACTGCCGGAGCCAAGAGTTAGGACTCTGCTCCTTCAGGGCAGCTCACTGCCGGAGCCAAGAGTTAGGACTCTGCTCCTTCAGGGCAGCTCACTGCCAGAGCCAAGAGTTAGGACTCCGCTCCTTCAGGGCAGCTCACTGCCTCAACCAAGAGCTAGGACTCCGCTCCTTCAGGGCAGCTCACTGCCGGAGCCAAGACTTAGGACTCCGCTTTCAGGGCAGCTCACTCCCGGAGCCAAGAGTTAGGGCTCTGCTCCTTCAGGGCAGCTCACTGCCGGAGCCAAGAATTAGGGCTCTGCTCCTTCAGGGCTGCTCACTGCCAGAGCCAAGAGTTAGGACTCTGCTCCTTCAGGGCAGCTCACTGCCAAAACCAAGAGTTAGGACTCTGCTCCTTCAGGGCAGCTCACTGCCGGAGCCAAGAGTTAGGGCTCTGCTCCTTCAGGGCAGCTCACTGCCAGAGCCAAGAGTTAGGACTCTGCTCCTTCAGGGCAGCTCACTGCCGGAGCCAAGAGTTAGGGCTCTGCTCCTTCAGGGCAGCTCACTGCCAGAGCCAAGAGTTAGGACTCTGCTCCTTCAGGGCAGCTCACTGCCAGAACCAAGAGTTAGGGCTCTGCTCCTTCAGGGCAGCTCACTGCCAGAGCCAAGAGTTAGGACTCTGCTCCTTCAGGGCAGCTCACTGCCGGAGCCAAGAGTTAGGACTCCGCTCCTTCAGGGCAGCACACTGCCGGAGCCAAGAGTTAGGACTCCGCCCCTTCAAGGCAGCTCACTGCCAGAGCCAAGAGTTAGGACTCTGCTCCTTCAGGGCAGCTCACTGCCGGAGCAAAGAGTTAGGACTCTGCTCCTTCAGGGCAGCTCACTGCCAGAGCCAAGAGTTAGGACTCCGCTCCTTCAGGGCAGCTCACTGCCTCAACCAAGAGTTAGGACTCTGCTCCTTCAGGGCAGCTCACTGCCAGAGCCAAGAGTTAGGACTCTGCTCCTTCAGGGCAGCTCACTGCCGGAGCCAAGAGTTAGGACTCCGCTCCTTCAGGGCAGCTCACTGCCGGAGCCAAGAGTTAGGACTTCGCTCCTTCAGGGCAGCTCACTGCCAGAGCCAAGAGTAAGGGCTCTGCTCCTTCAGGGCAGCTCACTGCCTCAACCAAGAGTTAGGACTCCGCTCCTTCAGGGCAGCTCACTGCCGGAGCCAAGAGTTAGGACTCTGCTCCTTCAGGGCAGCTCAATGCCAGAGCCAAGAGTTAAGACTCTGCTCCTTCAGGGCAGCTCACTGCCAGAGCCAAGCATCATATGATGATAATAGAACTACAGACAGTCAGTATGATATGCTACATCAATTCCCCTGAAGGATGAAACCCAGAACCCAGACAGGTGGAGGCGGGGCTGGGATATCAGAAAACAACAAGCATAGTGAATAACAGCTAGTTACAGCAGCAATGGCAGCAAGACACACCAGCGAGTGTGTGAACGTAACATCCTGCATTGAGGAATCATGTGTAGAACTGGTCAACTTAAATAGACTACATGTAAGTAGAGTGTGAATCCAATTGGTGCGATATCCGCTGATGAGATCAGCTGATGCCCCTACACTGGGGTTCCCCTTCTAAAATGGCTCCTCTTCATTTCCCTGAGACTTTGTTGAATGTGTGTGTGTGTGTGTGTGTTTGTGTGTGTTTGTGAATGAGTACCAGTCTACGTCCATTCGTACAGGAAGTCTTACTTGAGGATGGGTGTCAAATCAATGTATACACTAGGACTACTTCCTGTTAAGAACAATGATCTTTCCTCAAAACACTGTAAGACACTTCACAGTCGCTTTTATTTAGATAAGGGGAAACATAACTGTAAAACTCACCGGACATTAAGAACCCCAACATTCAACTTCATATGTGAATCAATGCTGTAGCCTCAGATGTTTGCAGAGGAACTATTCACATTGGAATAAGGATGTTGTGCAGAATGCTACAGTGTCAAGGACATCTACGAAATACCTAAAAGAACGGCTTGCAGAATACCATTGGTGTTAACCATGTATTATTAACCATTTCATTCCCCTCTGCAATATCTCAAAACAAAACATAAATACACTGTCTGACCTCTATATGATCACACTGTACTGCCTGGACTGTCTGACCTCTATATGATCACACTGTACTGCCTGGACTGTCTGACCTTTATATGATCACACTGTACTGCCTGGACTGTCTGACCTCTATATGATCACACTGTACTGCCTGGACGGTCTGACCTCTATATGATCACCTGTACTGCCTGGACTGTCTGACCTCTATGTGATCACACTGTACTGCCTGGACTGTCTGACCTCTATATGATCACACTGTACTGCCTGGACTGTCTGACCTCTATATGATCACACTGTACTGCATAGACTGTCTGACCTCTATATGATCACACTGTACTGCCTGGACGGTCTGACCTCTATATGATCACACTCTACTGCCTGGACTGTCTGACCTCTATATGATCACACTGTACTGCCTGGACTGTCTGACCTCTATATGATCACACTGTACTGCCTGGACTGTCTGACCTCTATATGATCACACTGTACTGCCTGGACGGTCTGACCTCTATATGATCACACTGTACTGCCTGGACTGTCTGACCTCTATATGATCACACTGTACTGCCTGGACTGTCTGACCTCTATATGATCACACTGTACTGCCTGGACTGTCTGACCTCTATATGATCACACTGTACTGCCTGGACTGTCTGACCTCTATATGATCACTCTGTACTGCCTGGACTGTCTGACCTCTATATGATCACTGTGATAATAAACATACTCATATGTGATTGGTATTGGAGTCAATGCATCTTCACATAGCTGTATGAAAGTCCTCCATTCTATGTAATGGGGTCAACCCGATCTAGGTTGAGCTAATTAATAGATATAATTTCATTAAGACAGTTCAACTGGGGAATAAAATACGTTTCCCTGTGTATTAATGTTATTTTTGTTCAGAAACCATCTGCCTATATTCATCCACATCTGGGGTACGACTGATTACACCAACAAACTACAATGTATTGAAGACATTCAATATGGGTGGCATAGGTCAGAGGGGAAATTAACTTTACATTTTAGAATACATGGCACAGTGTTGTAAAATTACTTTGATTCTTTATTAAGATTCTGTACACTTTTAGAAAAAAATGATTCCAAAAGGGTTCTTTGACTGTTCCCATAGGCGAACCCATTTTGGTTCCAGGTAGAACCCTCTGTGGAAAGGGTTCTACATGGAACCCAAAGGGTTCTACGTGGAACCAAAAAGTGCTCTTCAAAGGGTTCTCCAACGGGGACAGGCGAAGAACCCTTTCAGGTTCTGGGTAGCTGTCACGGTTGTCGTCGGTGAAGGAGGACCAAAACGCAGCAGGTACGTGTATGCTCATCTTGAGAATTTATTAACTTAAAAAATGAACGTACAAAATAACCAAAACAAAAAAAGAACGAACGAACAACTACAAACAGTCTGGCTAGCATAGGCTCAACACAGAACAATCACCCACAAATACCAAACACAAACACACCCTACTATATGGGACTCTCAATCAAAGGCAGATAGACAACACCTGCCTTCAACTGAGAGTCCCAACCCCAATTAACCAAACATAGACATACATTCACTAGACTCCACATAGAAATACCTAAACATAAACCAACACCCGGAATTACTAAAACAAACACCCTTTTAACAAAACACACCACCCTGAACCACATAAAACAAATACCCTCTGCCACGCCCTGACCAAACTACAAAACAATTAACCTTATATACTGGCCAGGAAGTGACAGTAGCACCTTTTTTCTCCAAGAGTTCTGAAATGAAATGAGTATGAAATGAAATGAAATGAATCAAATCTGGAAAAGTCTGAAAGCAGAACAACTTATTTTTCACCCACCATTTTTCCAAGCACCAAAGAATCGCAGCACATTTGTTTTTGTCACTAGTGACTTTGGTTTGTAACACTGATGTATCTGATTCTCTGACGGGATTATTCATCCTGTATGTTGGAAGCATTCTCACATTCCATTCCACACTGTTAAAAGGCAGGGGCAGACTGGGAGGACACAAGGGGGTGGGGGGCGGAGTGGAATAGGATCAGGAATAGGAGCTGGGGGCTTGTGTGACTGGGCTGAAGACTGGAGAGGAGTAACTCAGGCCCAGAGGTTACAGAGCCCCGGGTCTGGCCGTTTCCAAGCTCATCTGTCCAAAGTAAAGAAACAGAATTCTTCCGCTGATCGTGTTCCTCGACCCTGGATTTTATAATGTGTGGTGAGACATTTATTAAAGTGAGTTGACATGCTCAGACTTTGACACCCTTGGTTGTGTACAGTGGTATGTAATTGAAATGTTATATTTTTCTATGGGGAAACTGATGGAACCAAATGAGTGGCTGTATTCTTTGTTTTTCAGATTGCTGGGTTTCCTGCTTTAACTCAGACTAAATAAAACATTCAAGATCCTCTATTTCTTTTCTTTTAGCTAGAATCTTTAGTTGATACATTACATTTTGGGATAATAAATTAATCATATATACTCATAGATTTTTGAACAATATTACTTATTAATGAGCTTAGTTCAACTGCCGTAACCCATCAGAACCCCAAATATAAGCTTGTTTTACTCCAATGTTTATAAACAATGTACGTGTAACCAAACACTTTATAGCATCAAAACATTGTCTAAAACTATATTTCTGATATCATGGATGGTCAGTCCTTGCATTCATACCTCTGTCTGTGAATTTGAGAATGGTTACATTTCTCCAACCCCATCCATCAGCTTTCTACCAAAACATAGTTGCTCTGTTATTGTTTCAATTAAGGATTCTACCTTTAAAGACCATTCAACACCACATCATTTCTCTGGTTTTCAGAACTACCAAACAAAAAAACTATTGTTCATCTTAAAAGTAATCTGAATTTGCAGCATTTCCTCTGCTGCATGCAAGCCACAGAAGGTTATGAGCCGTCCTCCCCTCAGCAGCCTCCTGTGATGGAAGCCAGTCTTCCTGCAAAATTGAGACATCACAGAAAGGCCAAAGCTACACTATCACAAATATATCCGTTATGGGAGACCACCCTCTGGTGGCTGTAAGTAGAACTGCGGCAAAAAGTATTTTACGTTTTCACTGTAGTATTGCAACAATATTCCATACTTCCATCTATGAGACGGTTGCAGTGTGTGTCTGGGTTAACCGTATTTATGCCACTGGATATCCTGGTTAAACCGATGTGGTTTAAATGCTTCTCTGTCTCAACTGGCCCTCAATGTCAAGTCTACCGTCATAGTAGGCCCGCCTAGACCAGGCCTACACTAGACTCTTGCACTACAATATATCTCAAATCCAATAACGACATTTATATTCCACCATTCTATCAAGTGCACAGAGTTTGTAGCTGCCCTTATGCTATGAAATCAGCCCCAGACTCTCTATGTGAAGGTAAGTCACTGGGTGGAGCAGGCTGTTAATAGTACTGATAACAAGCCCTTTGAAGTTCACAGGGGCCCTATTATCAAGTATTTCCCATATCAACAAAGTAGTCTGGAATTTTCCGCATATTTTCAGTGATAAATTCGGTACATTGTGTTTGGCTTGCTGGTCGGCGACATGGCATAAGTGCATAAGGAGAACTCTATGCCCAATCCAAGGTACGTTGCTCAGTTGTATGCATAATGGAAACTATCACAGTTGTAATGTGTATCTACATCAGAAGTACACTGCAGCTGTTTATGTAAATACATGGTTTTAGTGACACGTAATGGTTTAACAATAAAAAACATGTTCATCAAGTTTCAACATAGATTTTGCAAATGTATTTCCCCTGACACCACTTCTCTATCAACAGGAGGCAGTGTCTCCCTCTGTCCCATCTGGCTTTGCCAGCGCATCAACACAGGCACATGTCTCTCTCCCGGTAGAGTCCCCTCCATTCCTAACACCGGCCCACCGCAAAATCCTTCCATGCAGAAACTGTTACTCCAGTGGAACTTTTAATGTGCTAGGCTCGAGTTACAGCTTCCCATGCACACGGCATGGTGTTCCAGTCAGCCACAGTCTGCACACAAACCGCTTCCTTTAAGGGCGAGAGAGAGTCAGGGGACTAGAGAGAGAGAGAGAGAGAGAGAGAGGACTATGAGAGGAATATGAGAGGACTTTGGAGAGAGAGAGAGAGAGAGGACTATGAGAGACCTGTGGAGAGAGAGAGCGAGAGAGAGAGAGAGAAAGGACTATGAGAGGACTGTGGAGAGAGAGAGAGGACTGTGGAGAGAGAGGGGACTAAGAGAGGACAGTGGAGAGATGACTAAGAGAGGACTGTGTAAAGAAAGGGGACTAAGAGAGGAGTGTGAAGAGAGAGGAAACTAAGAGAGGAGTATGGAGAGAGAGGGAACTTAGAGAGGAGTGTGGAGAGAGAGGGAACCAAGAGAGGAGTGTGGAGAGAGAGGGAACTAAGAGAGAACTGTGGAGAGAGAGGGAACTAAGAGAGGAGTGTGGAGAGAGAGGGAACTAAGAGAGGACTGTGGAGAGAGAGGGAACTAAGAGAGGACTGTGGAGAGAGAGGGAACTAAGAGAGGAGTGTGGAGAGAGAGGGAACTAAGAGAGGAGTGTGGAGAGAGAGGGAACTAAGAGAGGACTGTGGAGAGAGAGGGAACTAAGAGAGGACTGTGGAGAGAGAGGGAACTAAGAGAGGACTGTGGAGAGAGAGGGAACTAAGAGAGGACTGTGGAGAGAGAAGGGACTAAGAGAGGACTGTGGAGAGATGGATGGAGGATTAAACGGGGGATGAGGGGGAAAGAGTATAGAAGGAGGAAATAAGAGAGAGATTGGAGGATGAACGTATACTGACTTGTATTGTGAAGTACAATACGTGTGTTTGCCATTTGTTTGGCTTCCTTGTGGTCTAACAACTCGTTGTGGTGTTGTTTGATGCTGTCAAAGTGTGTGTGTGTGAGTCAGACAGAGTGTCAGCTGAGAATTCAACATTTGTTCTCATCACACAGGCATCGTTCCAGTCCAGCCTATCCTAGTCTAGTCGGATATTTTCCACTGGTTTCTCAGCCATTAGTGTCTATTCCAGTCCCCCCTGCCTTCCCTCCATCACCTGGAAGAACCCCAACCTTTCATTTGCAGGTTTTATTAGTTCACCTGCCGGTCATATAGAAGCTGTTTTATGATGTTTTTCGTAGAACAAAGCCCAGTGTGAATTCTTCATGACACAGTCAGAAAGATGAGTGTCAGTATGAAACATTTACAGAAGCATTTCCCTTCTTAAAGTCATGACTTCCGTGACCTTGTCACAGTTACTCAAGTATGACAAAGCCTTTAGTGAGTTATTCAAGCTCTATTAGCTGATGCTATTAGTGGCTAGATGATGTAAGGACAGGTGAGGAGATTTATGTTGAGCTCTGACCAACACCAGTTCTTCTGGAAACCCACATATTCTGAGTTGGACAAAAAAACAATAACGTGACCCACGCTGAGTCTGGTAAACAACACGCTCACATTCAGTAGACCGCAGTACAAAGGCCCACTAACGTGACCCACACTGAGTCTGGCAAACAACACGCTCACATTCAGTAGACCGCAGTACAAAGGCCCACTAACGTGACCCACACTGAGTCTGGTAAACAACACGCTCACATTCAGTAGACCGCAGTACAAAGGCCCACTAACGTGACCCACACTGAGTCTGGCAAACAACACGCTCACATTCAGTAGACCGCAGTACAAAGGCCCACTAACGTGACCCACACTGAGTCTGGTAAACAACACGCTCACATTCAGTAGACCGCAGTACAAAGGCCCACTAACGTGACCCACACTGAGTCTGGTAAACAACACGCTCACATTCAGTAGACCGCAGTACAAAGGCCCACTAACGTGACCCACGCTGAGTCTGGTAAACAACACGCTCACATTCAGTAGACCGCAGTACAAAGGCCCACTAACGTGACCCACGCTGAGTCTGGCAAACAACACGCTCACATTCAGTAGACCGCAGTACAAAGGCCCACTAACGTGACCCACGCTGAGTCTGGCAAACAACACGCTCACATTCAGTAGACCGCAGTACAAAGGCCCACTAACGTGACCCACGCTGAGTCTGGCAAACAACACGCTCACATTCAGTAGACCGCAGTACAAAGGCCCACTAACGTGACCCACGCTGAGTCTGGTAAACAACACGCTCACATTCAGTAGACCGCAGTACAAAGGCCCACTAACGTGACCCACGCTGAGTCTGGTAAACAACACGCTCACATTCAGTAGACCGCAGTACAAAGGCCCACTAACGTGACCCACACTGAGTCTGGTAAACAACACGCTCACATTCAGTAGACCGCAGTACAAAGGCCCACTAACGTGACCCACACTGAGTCTGGCAAACAACACGCTCACATTCAGTAGACCGCAGTACAAAGGCCCACTAACGTGACCCACACTGAGTCTGGTAAACAACACGCTCACATTCAGTAGACCGCAGTACAAAGGCCCACTAACGTGACCCACACTGAGTCTGGTAAACAACACGCTCACATTCAGTAGACCGCAGTACAAAGGCCCACTAACGTGACCCACACTGAGTCTGGTAAACAACACGCTCACATTCAGTAGACCGCAGTACAAAGGCCCACTAACGTGACACACACTGAATCTGGCAAACAACACGCTCACATTCAGTAGACCGCAGTACAAAGGCCCACTAACGTGACCCACACTGAGTCTGGCAAACAACACGCTCACATTCAGTAGACCGCAGTACAAAGGCCCACTAACGTGACCCACACTGAGTCTGGTAAACAACACGCTCACATTCAGTAGACCGCAGTACAAAGGCCCACTAACGTGACCCACACTGAGTCTGGCAAACAACACGCTCACATTCAGTAGACCGCAGTACAAAGGCCCACTAACGTGACCCACACTGAGTCTGGTAAACAACACGCTCACATTCAGTAGACCGCAGTACAAAGGCCCACTAACGTGACCCACACTGAGTCTGGCAAACAACACGCTCACATTCAGTAGACCGCAGTACAAAGGCCCACTAACGTGACCCACACTGAGTCTGGCAAACAACACGCTCACATTCAGTAGACCGCAGTACAAAGGCCCACTAACGTGACCCACACTGAGTCTGGCAAACAACACGCTCACATTCAGTAGACCGCAGTACAAAGGCCCACTAACGTGACCCACACTGAGTCTGGCAAACAACACGCTCACATTCAGTAGACCGCAGTACAAAGGCCCACTAACGTGACCCACACTGAGTCTTTCAAACAACACGCTCACATTCAGTAGACCGCAGTACAAAGGCCCACTAACGTGACCCACACTGAGTCTGGCAAACAACACGCTCACATTCAGTAGACCGCAGTACAAAGGCCCACTAACGTGACCCACACTGAGTCTGGCAAACAACACGCTCACATTCAGTAGACCGCAGTACAAAGGCCCACTAACGTGACCCACACTGAGTCTGGCAAACAACACGCTCACATTCAGTAGACCGCAGTACAAAGGCCCACTAACGTGACCCACACTGAGTCTGGCAAACAACACGCTCACATTCAGTAGACCGCAGTACAAAGGCTCACTAACGTGACCCACACTGAGTCTGGTAAACAACACGCTCACATTCAGTAGACCGCAGTACGATGGTCCACTAACGTGACCCACACTGAGTCTTTCAAACAACACGCTCACATTCAGTAGACCGCAGTACAAAGGCCCACTAACGTGACCCACACTGAGTCTGGCAAACAACACGCTCACATTCAGTAGACCGCAGTACAAAGGCACACGTGGTAACAGTTTCGAAGTTTAGAACCCCTTTTAATGCAGCAGACACTAACTAAAGAAAAACACTGATATATAGATTGTGCTTTTGCTTTCAGTTCAATCAGGATATTAACAAACAAATACTAGATAATGTTCCCCCTTAATCTTACGTACCTCATTAAGTTAATGTAATGTTATTTCTTAAGAGTTTACCCCAGAGAGAGCAGGCTGCAAATAGACGACGTCTCCTGAATCTTAAAACATTTCTAAGCTTGTATAAACAAATAGACATAGCTAACACAAAGTCCCATTTGCTTATCTTCACAGTTCACTAGTCTACGCTGCTGAGACTAGCAAGGCTCAGCTGTATTGGTGGCCGAAGTCTACATCAGATTCAATGGCATTCTAGTGCTTTTATCGCAAAGCTAAGCCCGGAGTGAGACCCTCAGACAGACCAGTGAGCTTTGTAAACAGAGGCAGACCCAGACCTAATTGAAGAAAGAGTGCCGGACTGAGCACAAGGCCTTGTTCTCCCTTTAAGGTGAACAGATAGACAGGCCACACAGACACAAATAGAGTAGTTCTAAGGTTGATGCTAAGTGGGATCCTTGGGACCACCCAACCCTAAACCCTAACTCCTACCCTAACCTTAACCATAACCCTTTAACTCATCCTAACCTTAACCTATTCTACTGATCCATTTATTTTATGTTGGTATTTTTATATTTTATTGTTGCTGTATTGTCAAGAAGGAACCTGCAAGTAAGCATTTCATTGGATGGTGTATACCATGTGTATCCTGTACATACAACTAATACAATATAAAACCTTAACCGGATTATGGACTATGGTTAAGGGTATGAAACAAGGGATCATGGACTATGGTTAAGTGTATATATGAAACAAGTGTGAAATGGTCTTATTCACAACAATGAGGGCAACTGGATGAGTGACAAAGCCCAGGGGTAGAAGCTGAACGCTTTATGTGGAGACGTAGAGTGTTGATGGACACACTGTAACAGAATAGATATTGTCAATGTAATGCCTTTACTAGTCCGTCTTTACACTTATCAGGCATTGAAACGTCATGTTGGCCATCGATTATCAGACGCTCAGGACAAAATCAAATCAGTGAAACAATGACATTGGGTAGCAGAGTTTTTCACGACGTTCTGGACTAAGAAGTGGTTAGCAAGACAGAGACATCTATAATTGAAACGTCGCAGTACAGAAGCAGTGTACCAGCCTAGCTCTGGATGTGGCTCTGTGAAATGTATACACCATGGTTTGGACTTTGGAGTCTTTCACAGTGGCATAAAACCTAGATCTCCATCTTTGGGTGTCTCTTATCAGAAACAGCCAGACAGCAGCAGGGTTGAGGGATGGCAACTCAAGTCTTCCCATGTTTAAACTTGTGTGCTGAGTTCATGATGGCTGACATACACAGTCAGCAGTCATTTTTTGGTACCCCAGGATGTCTCTGTGGTACACATGAAATAGTCAATATCTAGTCTGATACATCCGTGAGGAGGGTATCAGGACATTAGAAAGCAGTGTTTTATACTCAGGAATCAGTGTTTTATACTCAGGTATATCAGTGAGGAATGAGTGTTTTATACTCAGGTATATCAGTGAGGAATGAGTGTTTTATACTCAGGTATATCAGTGAGGAATGAGTGTTTTATACTCATGTATATCAGTGAGGAATGAGTGTTTTATACTCAGGTATATCAGTGAGGAATAAGTGTTTTATACTCAGGTATATCAGTGAGGAATGAGTGTTTTATACTCAGGTATATCAGTGAGGAATAAGTGTTTTATACTGAGGTATATCAGTGAGGAATGAGTGTTTTATACTCATGTATATCAGTGAGGAATGAGTGTTTTATACTCAGGTATATCAGTGAGGAATGAGTGTTTTATACTCAGGTATATCAGTGAGGAATGAGTGTTTTATACTCAGGTATATCAGTGAGGAATGAGTGTTTTATACTGAGGTATATCAGTGAGGAATGAGTGTTTTATACTCAGGTATATCAGTGAGGAATGAGTGTTTTATACTCAGGTATATCAGTGAGGAATGAGTGTTTTATACTCAGGTATATCAGTGAGGAATGAGTGTTTTATACTCATGTATATCAGTGAGGAATGAGTGTTTTATACTCAGGTATATCAGTGAGGAATAAGTGTTTTATACTCAGGTATATCAGTGAGGAATGAGTGTTTTATACTCAGGTATATCAGTGAGGAATAAGTGTTTTATACTGAGGTATATCAGTGAGGAATGAGTGTTTTATACTCATGTATATCAGTGAGGAATGAGTGTTTTATACTCAGGTATGTCAGTGAGGAATGAGTGTTTTATACTCAGGTATATCAGTGAGGAATGAGTGTTTTATACTCAGGTATATCAGTGAGGAATGAGTGTTTTATACTGAGGTATATCAGTGAGGAATGAGTGTTTTATACTCAGGTATATCAGTGAGGAATAAGTGTTTTATACTGAGGTATATCAGTGAGGAATGAGTGTTTTATACTCAGGTATATCAGTGAGGAATAAGTGTTTTATACTGAGGTATATCAGTGAGGAATGAGTGTTTTATACTCATGTATATCAGTGAGGAATGAGTGTTTTATACTCAGGTATATCAGTGAGGAATGAGTGTTTAATACTCAGGTATATCAGTGAGGAATCAGTGTTTTATACTGAGGTATATCAGTGAGGAATAAGTGTTTTATACTGAGGTATATCAGTGAGGAATGAGTGTTTAATACTCAGGTATATCAGTGAGGAATCAGTGTTTTATACTGAGGTATATCAGTGTAGCAAGTTGTCTTCAGGAAAAGTGTCATAGTTATTTATTTGTTCTCATTTTAATCTGAATGGTCTGGGCCTCAAGACAGTGAAGTCTTGTAGGGATGTTGACTGACTGCATTCTCTGCAAAGTGCTAAATCTAGCTTTTGTGACGATGCACTGCTGTTGTCAACCTTGGTTACGCTTTGAACTTGGGAATGTACGTAACTGTACTGTTCTGATTTGCTAATGTAAGAATTGCACGAAGGCGGAATGATCCAGTGAAATCCATGACAGATCTCTTTTGTCAACGGTTGTCTATTATTTTATTTTAGTGACTGAATGCTTTATGGTTGAGTTCTGCTTAGTGTCTTAACAGGTGTTCAATATTAACATCCATCTCCTGCTGATCGTCATCCATACTATATTTTCAGTCAGTCAGCAGGCCCCTTAGACTGAGAGTGACTCTCAGTGCTCATAAAGAGTAAACTAGTACGAAGCTATGGCTGTCAGCATCAGTGGGGGGGTGTTTACTTGGTTGTGACAGAGGAAAGACACTAGGCGTGCAGGGAGCCCATTACTTCCCAACTCGACTCCAGGAATGGCGCCCTGATCCTAAATCACAAGCAGTAGGAGCCATTGGGAATGTAGAAAGACAGAGTTGGTATTTCCAGCTAAACAATCTCATTCCTGGACACCAGCTGTTTGGCAGAGTGAGAGTGGGAAGCCAGCCAGCAATGCTCCAGGCCATTTTGTAAAGGTGCCTGTGAATCTTTTCCTAGTCCTCTTTTTTGGGATTCAGGAAACAAGTCATTGGTCTTTTTTCGGCATCTGTGACGTTCATTATGTGTTTATTTTTACTGTGTCTGGCATACTGGCCATGGTTGTGGTGTCTGTGATCGGAGTCCAGGAAACTGGTACAGTCGAGGTCTAACTCTGTTATCGTCTCTGATCTGCACCACTGAGAGATATTATTCCTAATCAATTCTTCCTCCAGATTTTGTCATTGTTTGAAAATGAGAAAGTCAATCTGTGAGAGAGGAAAAGTTATCTTTGCCTGTAAAGAATCTAATCTTATTAAATACTTTTTTCTTTACATAGTTGAATGTGCTGACAACAAAATCACACACAAATAATCAATGGAAATCCAATTTATCAACCCATGGAGGTCTGGATTTGGAGTCACACTCAAAATTAAAGTGGAAAACCACACTACAGGCTGATCCAACTTTGATGTAATGTCCTTAAAACAAGTCAAAATGAGGCTCAGTAGTGTGTGTGGCCTCCACGTGCCTGTATGACCTCCCTACAACGCCTGGGCATGCTCCTGATGAGGTGGCGGATGGTCTCCTGAGGGATCTCCTCCCAGACCTGGACTAAAGCATCCGCCAACTCCTGGACAGTCTGTGGTGCAACGTGGCGTTGGTGGATGGAGCGAGACATGATGTCCCAGATGTGCTCAATTGGATTCAGGTCTGGGGAACGGGTGGGCCAGTCCATAGCATCAATGCCTTCCTCTTGCAGGAACTGCTGACACACTACAGCCACATGAGGTCTAGCATTGTCTTGCATTAGGAGGAACCCAGGGCCAACCGCACCAGGATATGGTCTCACAAGGGGACTGAGGATCTCATCTCGGTACCTAATGGCAGTCAGGCTACCTCTGTCGAGCACATGGAGGGCTGTGCGGCCCCCCAAAGAAATGCCACCCCACACCATGACTGACCCACTGCCAAACCGGTCATGCTGGAGGATGTTGCAGGCAGCAGAACGTTCTCCACGGTGTCTCCAGACTCTGTCACGTCTGTCACATGTGCTCAGTGTGAACCTGCTTTCATCTGTGAAGAGCACAGGGCGCCAGTGGCGAATTTGCCAATCTTGATGTTCTCTGGCAAATGCCAAACATCCTGCACGGTGTTGGGCTGTAAGCACAACCCCCACCTGTGGACATCGGGCCCTCATACCAACCTCATGGAGTCTGTTTCTGACTGTTTGAGCAGACACATGCACATTTGTGGCCTGCTGGAAGTCATTTTGCAGGGCTCTGGCAGTGCTCCTCCTGCTCCTCCTTGCACAAAGGCGGAGGTAGCGGTCCTGCTGCTGGGTTGTTGCCCTCCTACGGCCTCCTCCACGTCTCCTGATGTACTGGCCTGTCTCCTGGTAGCGCCTCCATGCTCTGGACACTACGTTGACAGACACAGCAAACCTTCTTGCCACAGCTCATATTGATGTGCCATCCTGGATGAGCTGCACTACCTGAGCCACTTGTGTGGGTTGTAGACTCCGTCTCATGCTACCACTAGAGTGAAAGCACCGCCAGAATTCAAAAGTGACCAAAACATCAGCCAGGAAGCATAGGAACTGAGAAGTGGTCTGTGGTCCCCACCTGCAGAACCACTCCTTTATTGGGGGTGTCTTGCTAATTGCCTATAATTTCCACCTGTTGTCTATTCCATTTGCACAACAGCATGTGAAATTTATTGTCAGTCAGTGTTGCTTCCTAAGTGGACAGTTTGATTTCACAGAAGTGTGATTGACTTGGAGTTACATTGTGTTGTTTAAGTGTTCCCTTTATTTTTTGAGCAGTATATATATATATATATATATATATACGTTTTTTTATTTAATCTTTATTTAACAAGGCAAGTCAGTTAAGAACAAATTCTTATTTACAATGACAGCCGACACTGGCAAAACCCAGATGACGCTGGGCCAATTGTGCGCCCCCCTATGGGACTCCCAATCACAGCCAGATGTGATACAGCCTGGATAGAACAGTTTTTGTAGACTAGGACATTTATTTTTAGGTATTAAGATGCAACAATGTATTGTACAACCTTATAACAATGTCTTTTAAATGAGGTCCTAGCTAAAATAGTCTATCTTTATGTCGAAGCTTAGAACAAGAGCATTTTGTATGCCTTGTTTGATTAAATCAATACAATTGTGATGGAATTGTATTGATCACTGGCTTTAAAGTAAACAAACATTAGAGTCAGTTCACTTGGCATGATATAAATCATAATGAAAGTAAACAAGTGGTTCTGCTTACCTTCCTTCTTTTATACACTTTATATCCATTTTAAGTTTCTACTACTGTAAGTACACATGCTCTTTGAAATGGCACAGCAATTTCAGCCCCAGTGCTTCCCCTCCCCTTCTTTAACAATGAAACCTTAGTTATTGTTCCACCACACATACAGATGTAGGATCTTAATTTGAGCCAGTTTGTTACAGCAGGAAAATAATCATACAGGAAATGTGAATTATTATGTGGATTATAATTCGTGGACATTTCTGTAGGGATTGATACATGTTTTCTGAGGGAAAATGAAGTCTGAATTTTCATATTGGAAATTACAAACTTCAGAAGCCTTTTTAAAACCTTAAATACACTTCAAGTTTTAAATGTCCTGCAACAGGGTCATCAAATTAAGATCCTACACCTGCACCATTTGGAGCGATGTTGTAATATGTAAGGGTGAAACGTATTATTTTGTCATTATATGTAGTGTGCCTAATATGCTGCATAGCATGAACATATCTGGCTGATTCCCTGCAGTGGCTAGTGACTTGCTGCAACACAGTCAGTCAGTCAACAAATGAGAAGCTACTCAATACGCAGGCACGTTTTTCTTTCCAATAAATGTATTTAAAAATACCATACCAATCACACAGAATACAACCAACTTCCCCAGAGCCAACTGCCAAGTCCGATAGAAGAAATACATAAAAAGTTCAACCCCAGCTCAAACAGTAGCTGCCACAGACTAGAGCAACACCAGAAAACAGGCAGCACAGACCTTTCTGGAGAAAAGACTTCACCACAAGATGTTCCATTATCTGCTGATATGCCATCATATGGAGTGGATTTAGAAACACTGTGAGAGGGACTTAGCTTGGTGTTTCAGCGGTCAACCCACGATAGATGATTACCTATAAGCCTTTGGAAACTTAATAATTACATGCAGAAAATCACAGAGCTCTAGGGAAAGAAAAACTCAAAAAAATACATTTTTCCTCAAACATTTTTTTCCATCTGTCTCCGAATGAACGTAAATGCAAGCTCAATGAAACAGGAGTATGTGTTCCGCCATGACAAAGACATGTTGGAGGCAAAAGTTTACTTCAGACCGCAGGACTCCATGACCTAATGAGACAATACAGTTGAAGTCGGAAGTTTACATACACTTAGGTTGGAGTCATTAAAACTCGTTTTTCAACCACTCCACAAATTTCTTGTTAACAAACTATAGTTTAGGCAAGTCGGTTAGGACTTGTGCGTGACACAAGTCATTTTTTCAACAATTGTTTACAGACAGATTATTTCACTTATAATTTCCCTGTATCACAATTTCAGTGGGTCAGAAGTTTACATACACTAAGACTGTGCCTTTAAACAGCTTAGAAAATTCCAGAAAATGATGTCATGGCGTTGAGTCAATTGGAGGTGTACCTGTGAATGTATTTCAAGGCCTACCTTCAAACTCAGTGCCTCTTTGCTTGACATCATGGGAAAATCAAAAGAAATCAGCCAAGACCTCCACAAGTCTGGTTCATCCTTGGGAGCAATTTTCAAATGCCTGAAGGTACCATGTTCATCTGTACAAATAATAGTACGCAAGTATAAACACCATGGGACCACGCAGCCGTCATACCGCTCAGGAAGGAGACACGTTCTGTCTCCTAGAGATGAACGTACTTTGGTGTGAAAAGTGCATATCAATTCCAGAACAACAGCAAAGGACCTTGTGGAGATGCTGGAAGAAACAGGTACAAAAGTATCTATATCCACAGTAAAACGAGTCCTATATCGACATATCTGGAAAGGCCGCTCAGCAAGAAGAAGCCACTGCTCCAAAACCGCCATAAAAAAGCCAGGCTACGGATTGCAACTGCACATGGGGACAAAGATCGTACTTTTTGTAGAAATGTCCTCTGGTCTGATGAAACAAAAATAGAACTGTTTGGCCATAATGACCATCGTTATGTTTGGAGGAAAAAGAGGGAGGCTTGCAAGCTGAAGAACACCATCCCAACCGTGAAGCACGGGGGGTGGCAGCATCATGCTGTGGGGGTGCGTTGCTGCAGGAGGGACTGGTGCACTTCGCAAAATAGATGGCATCATAAGGCAGGAAAATTATGTGGATATATTGAAGCAACATCTCAAGACATCAGTCAGGAAGTTAAAGCTTGGTCGCAAATGGGTCTTCCAAATGGACAATGACCCCAAGCATACTTCCAAAGTTGTGGCAAAATGGCTTAAGGACAACAAAGTCAAGGAATTGGAGTGGCCATCTCAAAGCCCTGACCTCAATCCTATAGAAAATTTGTGGGCAGAACTGAAAAAGCGTGTGCGTGCAAGGAGGCCTACAAACCTGACTCAGTTACACCAGCTCTGTCAGGAGGAATGGGCCAAAATTCACCCAACTTATTGTGGGAAGCTTGTGGAAGGCTACTCAAAATGTTTGACCCAAGTTAAACAATTTAAAGGCAATGCTACCATATACTAATTGAGTGTATGTAAACTTCTGACCCACTGGGAATGTGATCAAAGACAAAAAAGCTGAAATGAATCATTCTCTCTACTATTATTCTGACACTTCACATTCTGAAAATAAAGTGGTGATCCTAACTGACCTAAGACAGGGAATTTTTACTAGGATTAAATGTCAGGAATTGTGAAAAACTGAGTTTAAATGTATTTGGCTAAGTTGTATGTGAACTTCCGACTTCAACTGTATATGGGAACTGCTGCCTGTGCCCTCATGAGCTGTGAATCAGATGACTGGAGCGAGCAATGTGACAAGTGTAGCTCAATTCTGATTGATTGATGTGGCTTCTGGAAAGGAAGACAGCTTTCCAACTCAAAGGATGCACTTAATGTTTTCATTCACAGTCGGGGGGCCGTTTGTATCTGCTGTTATTTCTCCCACACTTCGCATTGTGTGATGATACTGAACGTAGACATACTTACTGTACACTTTATGTGTGAAATCTGTGGAAGTCATTCAATCTGGGTGTCGAGAGAGCGATTGTACTGCTGTGAATCTGCATGCGTGAGCTGTGTGGTGTGAACTGGGTTCCGTCGTCCATCTTGTGGTGTGTGTCTTCAGTTTCCACATTAGTTCATCTCCCAGTACTGCTACTGGCACTCTGCGCCTGCAAGATCTACTGCCAGATATCTGGAAAAGTTAGAATGACTCACTGGCTGAGACTGGACCATTTCTTCCCTTCTCTTTCTGATATTTGTATTTTCCCCTTCCCTTTACATTTTTCACTGTGCAGAGAGGTTTTCCACTGGCATTGAAACACTAACATAACTGTATCAATTAGCCTAGCCGTTTCCCCTTATTTCTGTTTAGAATGTTTTTAGGGACCATATTAAACATACACACAAATGAAACAGAGCTGAACAGTGAGTTAGTGAGAGGAAGTAACTTGGCAACGCGTTCTTGCTGTGAAGTCCTTCCAGCAAAACATTGCCTTTGATATCCACTGCGTTCCCTGTTTTTATGGCACCTCTGACCACTTTCCTTGTCCTCTACTACATTGGACCTCCATGGAGGATCCAGGAGAGAATTGTTAGCAAATCTGTGTTTTACGACATGCCAAGTCTCCGAAATGCTGAGGAAGGTCCATAGAGGCTGATGAATTTCTATCCTCTGTCAAACTTTTCAGTAGCTCACATATGAGCAGGAACAGGGAGATGTGGAAGAAAACTTTATTAATGACATAGAAATATGGAAGACATATATACTTTACATTTTTAATGAACTATATAGGTAGGAAAATAATGATTAATGACTCCCTGATTTACCAGTGTTTGGGTCTGTAAATCTACTCATACAGCGCCCTCCTCAGCTTGGAGGACAAACTCACATCAACATTGTTAAGTGTAGCATATACTGACTACTTTAGTCATGTGTCATTTTCTAATACAATTAAATGACAGTTCTATTGTTAAAATTAACCTTTGAACCGTATGATTGGACCAGAGGCCTCTTAACCCCAAACTAATGCCAAGACATACTCTCAACACATAAATATGCATTTTCTTATTCGAGAGCATGCAAATAGTTCACACTGTATTTCCATTGCAACTTCTAGGCCATGGTGCTTGAATCTAGTTTACAACCAGTATGGGCTGTTGATTCCAAAATGTCATCTTTGGGTAATGCTGGTCAGAGTGGTTACATTTGTTTATACACACACTGTCAGCTTAAGCTTCACCATACTGTGTCACATGGTGTGTCCTTAAGAGGCCTCAACAACTTAGAGAGAGAGAGAGAGAGAGAGAGAGAGAGAGAGAGAGAGAGAGAGAGAGAGAGAGAGAGATTAATGTATATCTGATAACAGCACAGAAAAAGTAGGCGATAATGTTTATTTATTTATTTCACCTTTATTTAACCAGGTAGGCAAGTTGAGAACAAGTTCTCATTTACAATTGCGACCTGGCCAAGATAAAGCAAAGCAGTTTGACACAAGGAGTAAAACAAGCATACAGTCAATAATACAGTAGGAAAATAAGTCTATATACAATGTGAGCAAATGAGGTGAGATAAGGGAGGTAAAGGCAAAAAAGGCCATGGTGGCAAAGTAAATACAATACAGCAAGTAAAACACTGGAATGGTAGATTTGCAGTGGAAGAAAGTGCAAAGTAGAAATAGAAATAATGGGGTGCAAAGGAGCAAAATAAATAAATAAATAAATAAATACAGTAGAGGAAGGGGTAGTTGTATGGGCTAAATTATAGATGAGCTATGTACAGGTGCAGTGTGACTAGAATGACGTTGTATACAACAGCCAACTTTCCGGGACATATATATGTCTAATATGGGCAGAAAGGTTACATTCTTTGTAATCTAACTACAGTGTCCAATTTACAGTAGCTATTACAGCAAAACAAGACCATGCTATTGTTTAAGGATAGTGCACAACAACAAAACCCTTTTCAGTTATCTTGCTCTGATAAGCTCTAATTTGTCATCCTGAGGGTCCCAGAGATAAAATGTAACATAGTTTTGTTTGATAAAATCTATTTTATATTCAAATGTAGGAACTGGGTTCTACAGTTTGACCCCACTGCTGTATCTGTCTCCACGCCTACCACACCCGGCCATCTAGATGTGTGAAGGTTAATGTTTCTTCTGTAGGGAAGCTAATGATCCATCATGTATGACATTCCTGGGAGTGTGTAAGCGTACATTTTTTATTACCAAATTTCAAACTTCTGAAGCCTTTTTAAACCAAAAATACACAAAAAGTTAGCCTGCAACAAGGTGATAAAATTACGATCCTACATTTGTAGATATTTGGCTTACAATGGGCACTGAAAAGAATTTAGTGTTTGGGCAGTCAGACTTTTTTCAAACACTGAAATTAAAGGATGAGACAGGTGAGAGGGATGTACAGAATTTAAATGTTAGACTCTGAGATTGAACCCTGGCCTCCCATAGGAGAATGCAGAGTTCAGAATTGGCTGTGTTACCGCTAGATCAAACTCCAGCATAGCTAACACCTCTTAAAACTCAACCAGAAATACCCAAGGATGGAGATATCGTTGGGAGACAGACCTTGTTGGAATTGATACATACAAATCCATTCTTTGACAGGAGGTGATATATGAATGTTGGAACGGTCGATCATGTGTGTCAGTGTCACGGGGAGCTCTGCACGGACTTAGGCTACTAAAAATGTGAAATCCTATACACTTTCCTGGTTAATGGTGAATACAGCCTGTTAGGTGGTTGTGTGCTGAGACTTCTCCTTGATAGACTTTAAAACTATTGATTCCGGTCCAACATTAGCCGCTTGGGAAAAAGGTGTCCTGTTTCTAGGTCCTTGGGGGACTTTTTTGTATGTACTGTATTACATTCTACCCTATCTTAGTCTTGGCAGTTATCTATGGAAAATAAACATCCCAACATGCAACGGGTCTCAAAACGTACAGTTGAGATATCTCAGGGATCACTTCCAAGATATTGTCCTTCAGTTGCTGTGTAGAGAGAACTCTGGATGAGGAACTTACCGAGCTTAATGCGTTTTGAAGTGGGGTTGGCAACATTGGTTTTCTATCAGATTCTGCGAAGAGCTCTACTTATGGCTTCCAGTATATATGGCTGGTTGAGGCTTCACACACGGCTCAGGGGTTTTAAATCCATTTTCTGCTCTCCGGTGACTCCACCTACCTCAACCACTAGCCGTCTGACACGAGAGGCAGCAGTCAATGACATGGCTTCCTTGCTCCAATGTCAATAATCCAAAGATTTTGATTGTTCTGGAAAATGTTTGTTACCATGCTTTGGGAACCGTTCTTTAGGAGCCATGCTTTGGGACACAACCCACCAAAGTTTATTTGGGCTCAGCTTTCTTCAACTGAACAGGTGTTACTATAGAAGTGTGCAGACTCAGAGAAGAGCCTACAGGCCACTTGGGTTAGAGACTTTAGCTCGACAAGCAAATGCTGTTTCTAATGGTAGCTAGCTGTTTGTATTGGAGCCCCGTGTGCAGTTGGTTGCGTTTAAGGCTGTAATTCAGTTTACAACGTAACTATGGAAGAGCCACACAAGAGGTCCTGTACATGCGTCTGCCTTATTCCCAACCCTTACAAAACCAGTAGCTGAGTAAAGGAAACAGGAGGAGAGGCCAGTGCAGGGAGGGCCTTGAGGACGTTATGACCTGTGATAGATGGAGACCTCAACATGTGGCACGCAGTAAGCTCTGAGCTCCGATGGAGGTCAGCTATTTGTTGCTCTTGTACTGATCCCAGTGGGCCTGATCTGTGAGTGGCTCAAGCCCCTGTCCCTCCCCAAACGGACGGCCGTATATCATCACAAGGCAGACAATCCAGGGGTGGTTGAGGTAATTTCTTGCAGTTACCAAATGGTGTTGGGAGGCCTCCTAGGAGGTGAAGAAAGCGTAGCTCCCATTCGTACGACAAGTATTGATTTCAGGGTACGCATCACAGCAGAATAGGATTTAGAAAAGCTGACTTCTCACACCCCTTAGAGTTCCCCACAGTTCCCCTTCTTTCCTGAAAGCCAGTTAAATATCCTCATGGCAATTTTGGTCAGCAGTACAGCATCGTGGGGAACATTTCCACCCAGTCTGGAAATATTGACGGAGGCAACCCAATTCCTGCACTGCGTTGTCGTTCTGCCTCCATTAAGAGCAAAAAAGACCTCATTTTAATTCTAGGTTCCTCTCCGATTTACCATTTGTCTCTTGATGTTGTCCCAAACTGACAGTGGGGATGGTGGATTCTTGAGCTGTGCGCTCATACACCCACAATACTGGTAGATACCACTTTATGTTGTGTTGTAATGGTTACCCCCCCCCTCACTCCAACCCACCCCCTCTCTGCTTTCTTTGCAATTTGAGAATGTTGTGTTCCGAGGAAATTTAGGGTCGAGACATGCTGCTTTTTAAAATCCCTTTCCCAATGTAGGTTAGTTAGTTTGTGCTCTGGGAAGTCAGTGTCTTGAGACTCTCATGGGTTCTATCTGCTACAGTCATTAGTTTAACTCAGTCAGACAAAAGGCAATGTAATGTCAATGTGGATGATGCATTAAGTCAACTAGTCTCTCTGTTGTTCTAACCACAACATCAAATCAAATCAAATTTTATTTGTAAATACACATGGTTAGCAGATGTTAATGCGAGTGTAGCGAAATGCTTGTGCTTCTAGTTCCGACCATGCAGTAATATCTAACAAGTAATCTAACAATTTCACAACAATTACCTTATACACACAAGTGTAAAGGAATGAATAAAAATATGTACATAAAAATATATGGATGAGCGATGGCCAAACGGCATAAGCAAGATGCAGTAGATGGTATAGAGTACAGTTTATACATATGAGATGAGTAATGTAGGGTATGTAAACATTATGTAAAGTGGCATTGTTTAAAGTGGCTAGTGATACATTTATTACATCCAATTTGTAATTATTAAAGTGGCTACAGATGAGTCAGTATGTTGGCAACAGCCACTCAATGTTAGTGATGGCTGTTTAACGGTCTGATGGCCTTGAGATAGAAGCTGTTTTTCAGTCTCTCGGTCCCAGCTTTGATGCACCTGTACTGACCTCGCCTTCTGGATGATAGCGGGGTGAACAGGCAGTGGCTCGGGTGGTTGTTCTCCTTGATGATACCTTTTTGGCCTTCCTGTGACATCGGGTGGTGTAGGTGTCCTGGAGGGCAGGTAGTTTACCCCCGGAGATGCGTTGTGCAGACCTCACTACCCTCTGGAGAGCCTTACGGTTGTGGGTGGAGCAGTTGCCGTACCAGGCGGTGATACAGCCCGACAGGATGTTCTCGATTGTGCATCTGTAAAAGTTTGTGAGTGTTTGTGGTGACAAGCCGGATTTCTTCAGCCTCCTTCAAGTCACACTTAACCAGCATAGCAACCACAGCATTCTGCAGCGATACCCCATCCCATCTGGTTTGTGGTTAGTGGGACTATCATTTGTTTTTCAACAGGACAATGACCCAACACACCACCAGACTGTGTAAGGGCTATTTGACATAGAAGGAGAGTGATAGAGTGCTGCATCAGATGACCTGGACTCCACAATCACCTGACCTCGACCTAATTGAGATGGTTTGGGATGTGTTGAACCGCAGAGTGAAGGAAAAGCAGCCAACAAGTGCTCAGAATATGTGGGAACTCCTTCAAGACTGTTGGAAAAGCATTCCAGGTGAAGCTGGTTAAGAGAATGCCTAAAGTGTACACATTTGTCATCAAGGCAAAGGGTCTCTCCTTTGAAGAATCTCAAATATAAAATATATTTGATTTGTTTAACACTTTTTTGGTTACTACTTGATTCCATATGTGTTATTTCATAGTTGTGATGTCTTCACTGTTATTCTACAATGTAGAAATTAGTAACAATTAAGAAAAACCCTTCAATGACTGGTACTGAATCTTACCCGATAACTCCGGCTGTAAATTTCAAAAAGCAGACCAAGTATCCTAACTCCTGCTTTATGATGCTCAGATGTATAGAATAGAGTATGATTATTCCCAGAGCTATCTCTGCAATAAGTATATTGCTGTCTGGGGAATACAGCTGTTATTCACCCTCTCAAGGCAATGGGCTGCATTAATTCACTACAGGAAGACTAAGTAATCCTGGCCATTCATTCTAAGGTCAACATTGCTAAAGGGCATATCACAGGCACCAGTGGGAGGTAGGGGCTCAATATCCTGCCTTGATAGAAGGCCTAAAAAGGCTAGCAGTGTGGATTGAGGAGTGCTGATGAGAGAGCAGAGCCAATGAGATTTTAAGCACCACTAATGAAAGCAAGCCTTGATTTTGGAAGCTTTGGTCACCCTGAAAGTCTGAAACTTAAATCACGCCTTTGTATTTCTGGTTTCTGGTGCATTCTGTTCAGAAATGAGAAAGTGTTTGTGATTGCATGAGGAGGTGGAGACCTGCTCAAAAGAGTTGATGATGTATGGTTTCCAGTCCTCAAATGTTCACGCGCACACACAAACACACACACATGCACACACACACACTCACAAATACACACACACACACA
>NC_042985.1:5352673-5535173 GCF_901001165.1 Salmo trutta
CACGGGATGTTAGATGTCACGATGCGTGTATAGATGTCTTTATGTTGGGTTATGTGCTGACTCTTACGGTTCCCTCAGTCTTAGTATCCGTTGTTACATTACATGGGTCATTATGAAGTTCAGTCTGGGTGGTTTGACTGTGGGGGTATGAGGTAGAAGTTCAGTCTGGATGGTTTGACTGTGGGGGTATGAGGTAACAGTTCAGTCTGGATGGTTTGACTGTGGGGGTATGAGGTAACAGTTCAGTCTGGATGGTTTGACTGTGGGGGTATGAGGTAGCAGTTCAGTCTGGATGGTTTGACTGTGGGGGTATGAGGTAGCAGTTCAGTCTGGATGGTTTGACTGTGGGGGTATGAGGTAACAGTTCAGTCTGGATGGTTTGACTGTGGGGGTATGAGGTAACAGTTCAGTCTGGATGGTTTGACTGTGGGGGTATGAGGTAACAGTTCAGTCTGGATGGTTTGACTGTGGGGGTATGAGGTAGCAGTTCAGTCTGGATGGTTTGACTGTGGGGGTATGAGGTAACAGTTCAGTCTGGATGGTTTGACTGTGGGGGTATGAGGTAACAGTTCAGTCTGGATGGTTTGACTGTGGGGGTATGAGGTGTTCCTCATTAATACATTGGGCGTCGTGTGGTCACAACATGATTGTCAAGCATCAGTGCTATGAAAAACAACTTTTTGTCTTTTAAAACACAGCTGTTCTGAAGATATATTCTCTGATTAGGGAAAGGGGGATACCTAGTCAGTTGTACAAGTGAATGCATTCAACTGAAACGTTTCTTCCGCATTTAACCCGAGTGCCGCAGCGGTCTAAGGCACTGCATCTCAGTGCAAGAGGCGTTACTACAGTCCCTTGTTCGAATCCAGGCTGTATCACATCCGGCCGTGATTTGGAGTCACATAGGGCGATGCACAATTGGCCCAGCGTGGTCCGGGTTTGGCCGGGGTAGGCCGTCACTGTAAATAACAATTTGTTCTTAACTGACTTGCCTAGTTAAATAAAGGTTAAATCTTTTTTTTAAATAAATATAAAATAAATAACCCAACCCCTCTGATTACATTCTACTTCATTGTTAATCAAATCGTATTTGTGACATGCGCCGAATACAACATGTGTAGACTTTACAGTGAAATGCTGACTGACAAGCTCATAACCAACCATGCAGTTGAAGAAAGTCTACTTTATCATCAGTATATTTGGTAGCAGAAGAGAGAGGACACGTATTGCTTCAACTATACCATACCAAGACACACTGTAGTATTAAAAGTAATGGAATGACTGTATTCAAACTCCATCAACTTTGCCTCTGATTATCCAGAGGAACTGATCCAAGATCTGTGCTTGCGGTGGATAGCGTGTGTGTGTCTCCGCTCACTGCTCTGTCTGAGTAGCAGAGGGACTGAGAGGAGAGTCCTGTCTGCTGGTTCAACGTGGACCTCCTTTCAGTTCAGCCACAGTCCCCTCCTACCTCCTCAGATATAGTGAGCGTTTTGACTAGCCGTGGAGTCAACCAGAGCTGAATCTTTAACAGAGCACGCTGCTGGGTCTCTCTGCCTCAGCCCCCAGACACACACACACACACCATGCACACACACACACCGACCAAACACATGGAGTACTGCCACGCTGTGTTTCTCTGGATCTGCTGCAGCCTGTTGCCAGGTGAGCTAATGTGTGTGTGTGTGTGTGTGTGTGTGTGTGTGTGTGTGTGTGTGTGTGTGTGTGTGTGTGTGTGTGTGTGTGTGTGTGTGTGTGTGTGTGTGTGTGTGTGTGTGTGTGTGTGTGTGTGTGTGTGGTCCTATGCATGTGTACAATAAGTAGTAGTTATTACATTTTATTTATTCCAGCTCTCTCTGGAAGGCACATAAAACGTTTGTGGCATAGCTTTTATAGGAGCTAAAGTTAGTCTAATGTTTGCATAAGAAGAGGCAGACAGTCTAGCTTTCAGTTCTCCAATATTTATATGGAAATGTAGACAGGAATATAATTCCACGGTGTCCTAAGTGAAGTGGCTTTCTGGAGAACTAGCAAACGAGTCTCTTCTCTCGTACAGCGAATATGTCAAACTACTATAATATCAGTCTCATATCTTGATCTACTCTAATATCTAAGTTTTATATCTTAGTCTCATATCTTAATCTCATATCTATAAATACTCTAATACCTTAGTATCATATCTCAAACTAATCTCATATCTTAGTCTCGTAATTTAGTCTCACATATCTTAGAATCATATCTTGAACTACTCTCATATCTTAGTGTCATATCTGCATCACATCCGGCCGTGATTGGGAGTCCCATAGGGCGGTGCACAGTCTTATATCTTAAACTACTATAATATATTTTAGTCTCATATCTTATATCATACTGTGTGAGAGAGATGGGTGCTGAGTTGGCTTATTGAAGGGATGTGCTGGTTCCCTCAGGTTTGACAGAGGTGCTCTGTCTCTTATTGAAATCAGGTGTGTCCTTTGAAATGAAAGGTGGTGCTATCTGTTTAGAAACTAAGCGCTCAGAGTTTCCAGCATCTGGAAATGTGTGATGCACAGCCAGAACTGGGGTCAATTACCAGTAAAATTACAATAGCAGCAACATATTGAAGTGGAATAGAGAGAGAGTGAGAGAGAGAGAGAGAGAATGGGTTGTTTGAATTTCCTATGGCTATATGACCTGAATTGTATAACCTGATATGATATGGACTGCACCCCGCTGTCGATCTTCATCTATTTTAATTCTATGGTAATATGAGATTGGACCAATGTCAAGAGAGATTGCTATGACAGGTGGCTTCCAAAGAGTGCACACGGCTCACAATACTGGTAGCCAGCCATACTGTATATATTAGTGTAATTGCTTCAGTCTATGGCAATGTACAGTATGTCACTGTTTAAGTCATTTGGAAATGGCTGACGTTTCTTGTCCTTACTGCTTTCCAGTAATGTACTACTGACCTTAATCTAACAAGCAGTTGGATAGCACTAGGTTCCCATGGTTTTTACACCCTCTTGTTGAAGTAGACTAGCTATTATTAATCTTTGATTAGACGTTGTTAGATGACATGAGGCCTGAGGGTGGAGCAGTAGAGGAAATGTCTACTGGAAATATTTGCTGAGGTATAGGAATTTGATGTTGGGTCCAAGTTTTGGACACATACAGTCTTGCCGAGGGGAGGAGAGGTCAACCTTGCGAACACAGAAACAGTCTGGAATGAGAGAGAGAAGCTGTTTGGCCGGACTGGGAAAGAAGCTCTGACAATAAGACGGGAAGGGGCTGCATTCAAGATTTGATTTATTTATTGTGGTAGTTTGCTTCACTAAATGTCCTGTTTGAACGAGGCTGCTTAACATGGTCAGAATGGTGGTAGTGACATAGCAAAATGTCATGGCATACATGCTGATGACAACTCATTGAGTGAAAAACTGAGGGAGCTGTGTCAGCAAAGTTAGTGGGCTTCAAGCCTTTAGTCAATAAGGACAAACTCAGTGGACACTCATCCAGACAGAGCCTACGTCTGGGGCAAAACAATGTACCTTCTGAAGCAGACCAAAGGTCATTTGGTGCTGTCATTTCCACAGAGGATCAGGGTTTGCTGAAGGGTTGGCTGGATCATTCTGACATATTCACAGCTGTCCACTGCTGCTGTCTATAGGTGATCTTGCAGCTGTAACCAGTTGCAGCACTGTGGATGGGGCTTCCTTCATGTAGAATGTATTTAGAGATTGAAACATTGAGCCACATGAAGAGTGCACAGTCTGTTTGAGGTATGAACAGCCTGCGGGCATTCAACGGTTTTCCAAAGCTGTCACACAAGCCTGGCCGTGTTGTCAAGACAACACTTTACTTGTTAGGCCTGAGTGCGAGAGGGCAGGTTTAGAGGGCCAGGTTGGACTTGTTACACTTCTCATTGAGTTTTATGGGTTCATTAAGCGAGCAGTGTCAAATCTCGCTCGGGCTGCACAAAAACACACAAAAACTGTTTAAAGTAAATAGTGGAGTTTGAAAATGGTGTTGCTTTTTAAAAAATCCGGTCGTTACCAATTTCTTCGCTCACATACAGTCTGTATTCTTCACCTGTTAGATGCCTAATGCAACATATTTGTCCTCGTACAGCATGTTTGTCCCAACGCAACATGTTTGTCCTCGTACAGCATGTTTGTCCCAACGCAACATGTTTGTCCTCGTACAGCATGTTTGTCCCAACGCAACATGTTTGTCCTCGCTCAGAGCCCTCAGTAATTATTGGGACAGTACATCATTTTCTCTTCTTTGGGCTCTAAACTCCAAAACTGTGGATTTGAAACAATGACTATGCTGTTAAATTGCAGACTGTCATCTTTAATTTGAGGGTAAATTCATCCATGTTGGGTGAACTGTTTAGAAACATAGCACTTTTTGTACACAGTCAGACTGTGACAGTCCCTTCATTTTAAGGGACCAAAAAAATTGGCACAAATTCTCTTATATGTGTATAAAAGTAGTAAAAAGTTAAGAATTTGGTCCCATATTCATAGCACACAATGACTACATCAAGCTTGTGACTCCACACATTTGATGGATGCGTTTGCTGTTTGTTTTGGTTGTGTTTCAGATTATTTTGTGCCCAAAATAAATTATTGGTAAATAATGTATTGTGTCATTTTATTGTACATGAGAATATAATATGTTTCTGAACAATTCTGCAGTAATGTGGATGCTAACACGATTACGGTTAATCCTGAATGAATTCTGAATAATGATGAGTGAGAAAGTTACAGACGGACAAATATCGTAGCCCCAGGAAATCGTGTTAGGGGTTATGATATTTGTGCATCTGTAACTTTCTCACTATGTAGAAAACGTGCTGTAATTTCTAAACGGTTCACCCGATATCGTGAAAATACCCTCAAATTAAAGCTGACAGACTGCATAGTCATTGTTTGATTTCAAATCTAAACTTTTGAAGTACTGTACAGGGTCAATGTCCCAATAATGAATCAGTATGTCATTCAGCCTGTCCTTAGACACTGACTATTGCAGTTATGAATGTCCTGATGTCTCCACAGTGGCTTACAGCTGTGCATGACAACTCACCCCAGACCTGCTCTGCAGGCATGGCTTATACAGTACATGGCACTGCTTCAAGCTCTGCCACGGAGGATTTTGTTAACCCTGGGAGGGCTTAGAGCTGGCCGAGAAGGCAGACAGCTTGCTTAGCAGTGCCCAACTCCTGTGTGGGAGTGGCACATCTGGTGCCAGATACTCCATCATGACTCACATCCCATCATGTCACCAGCACCATCCATTGTGAAGCATCTTTCAACAGGGCTCAGATGAGCTTTCCAGAGAAAAGCCATCCAGTGCAAGAAGATCCAGAACGGGCCAACTAAAAGATGCTGAGTTGCACCTTTTACCTCATGTGAGGTGTACACCTCCAATCGCAGGGCTGCTCTTTTGTGCGCGAGCTGCAATGTGAATTCCTTCATAAAGTACAGAGAACGTTTGACCGTTTCATATTAGAATCTGGAACGTTGACTTCTCCACCACTTATAGGTGAACCAATGAAGGTTGATTTTCAGAGAGGTGGTGGGGAGCTGCCGTCTCACCATGCGGATTTGGTTAAAACTCAATCTGCTGGCCCAGAATCTTGGCCTGTGGGTAACAGTCATGCCCTGAAGCATTATGACTGTTACCCACACACAGACCAGCATGGCAGACGCTGTGAGGTGGAGATGAAGTCTTTCACATCTTCCCTGAAAGGCCCCCATGTCTATGTTTGACAAATTGTAGAAGAGTTATTTTGTTCAGCACTGTGTAGAGCTGTGTATGATGCATCCAAGTCCCAGGTCACATTATGGGCGTTGCATGCATCCTTTTAAAGGGCATCCCCTCTCATGAACTGAAACCTGACCATAACGCTGATTGCCCTTTGAGTAGCATGAAGCTCCATCAAGTCCTGTGTGAGGATCCATTCTAGCAGGCGTTGCACCCCTGGCTGTTCATAGTGCACCCGTGGGTCGTCTCTCCATCAGTGGGGCTGCGGTGGAGCTCCTGCAGCTTGGTGCTGGGCCAAAAGCAGTGGCTGGCCGGTCGGGCCCGTGGTTTATTTATCTGTGCAGAAGAGCTGGTACACAGGAAACCCGGCAAGACTCTGGCCTAGCTTTAGGAGCTGCTGATATTACTGGGAATATTAAATTGCTCTGCCACGTTAGGGGTTTGAAATGGAAACTGGATCTCCTCCACATCTCACGCTTTCACCTCCACTCTTTCCGTCTCTCGCTCATTTTCTCTCTATGTTGTTCTTTTTGCTCTCTCTTTTTCTTGGTAGGAAGTACAGCAAAGCTGCTCTGTGATGGTATCTGGGATAGTTTTCTTTCTATAACGAGCCTCGAAGACATCAAAGCGCCGGCTAGAGGAGTCATTTGTGTTTATGTGTACTTAAGACGGCACGCCTAGAAAAATTATGAAAACCCATATGGGAAAGAATTTAAATACACCACCTGCTGTGAAAAATCATAGCTGTTCAGCACCATTTCTTCCACCATTTAGCAGCATTTTTTATTTCAGCTTAATTAAAATACTTGTTGACTCCCTCTGGATAATATTTTGGGGGGAGATCTGACCATGTGAACCATTCATGCAACAGGAAATGAGCAATGTGGGGAATATGTCAATATTTAGATTGAACTGCATACTGTACATTGCAGTGATGGTAGCCATGAATGGATGTTTTCTCCAACCAGAACATATATTTTATGACCGTGTCATTCAATTTGGCAGGAAACAATGTGATGCCTTATCAACAACTGAACCATTTAGCAATAACATATGCTAGATATACAGTGCCTTCGGAAAGTATTCAGACCCCTTGTCTTTTTCCACATTTTGTTAGGCACAAGCCTTATTCGTAACGGCTGTCGTAGAGAGGGGACCAAGGCGCAGCGTGTTGAGTGCTCATAGTGAATATTTATTTTAACTCAGAATACTAAAGACAAAATAACAAACAAACAGCCAACAGTTCTGTCAGGTACACAGACCAGCTAAACAGAAAATAACTACCCACAAACACAGGTGGAAAAAAACCCTACTTAAGTATGATCTCCAATTAGAGACAACGAGAACCAGCTGCCTCTAATTGGAGATCATCCCCCAAAAAATCAACATAGAAATAGAAAACTAGAACTAAAAATAGATATAGAAAACATAGAAAAACACAAAACACCCCCTGTCACACCCTGACCTACTCTACCATAGAAAATAACATCTTACTATGGTCAGGACGTGACATTATTCCAAAATTGATTACATTGTGTCACGTCCTGACCAGTATAGAGTATATTTGGTTATTGTAGTTTGGTCAGGACGTGGCAGAGGGGAGTTGATGTATGTTTATGGGGTTTGTCACTGGTCTATGTCTGTGTTTCTATGTCTAGTTAATTGGGGTTGGACTCTCAATTGAAGGCAGGTGTGTTGAGTTGCCTTTGATTGGGAGTCCTATATAGTGGGGTGTGTTTGTCTTTGTGTTTCGTGGGTAGTTGTTTTTTGCACTGCTAGTTATAGCCTGCGAAACTGTCTCCTGTCGTGTTGTCTGCATTTATTGTTTTTTCGTGAGCAACGTGTTTAATAAACATGATGTTGAGCACACAACCTGCTGCGTATTGGTCCACGTTCTCCGACAGTGATTTCGCGATATCGTCAGAAGACGAGGTTCGTGACAGAACTACCCACCACAACAGGACCAAGCAGCGGAGAAACGAGCGGGACGCCGAATATATGGATTATTGGGAGAAGTGGACTTGGGAAGAGATACTGGCCGGAGAGGGCCCGTGGAAGAAGGCTGGGGTGGAACAGGAATGCTACCGGGGGACACGTCTGGCTAGGAAGCCGGAGAGGCACCCCCATTAATTATTTTGGGGGGCACACGGGTAGTTTGGCTGGGCGTAGGAAGAGCCATAAGCCAGCTACCCGTGAGTGCAGGAAGGAGCGAAGAAGGTGGAGAGCACCGTGTTTCGCCGAGGTGCGCACTATCTCGCCCATACGCACGCACAGCCCAGTCCGCCCTGTACCAGCACCCCGCTGGTGCAGGGCTACTAGTTCCATCCAGCCAGGACGGGTTGTGCAGGCGGTGCGATCACGGCCACCTGTGCGCCTCCATGGCCCAGTCTTTCCGGTTCCTGCCTCTCGGAGTATCCCGGAAGTGAGTAACCCCAGTCTAGCACGACTAGTACCAGCAACCCGGTCCAAGCTTCCCAATAGTCAGCCTAGTCCTGTTCAGCCTGTTCCCGCTCCCCGCACTAGCCTTGAGGTGCGTGTGCCCAGGCTGGCACATCCTGTACCAGCCCCACGCATCAGGCTTCTAGTGCGTCAGCCCAGCCTCGCCAGTCTGGAGCCGCCAGAGCCGCCTGCCAGCCAGGAGCCGCCAGTGCCGCCCGTCAGTCAGGAGTCGCCAGAGCCGCCCGCCAGTCGGGAGCCCGGAGCTGCCAGAGTGGCCCGTCTGCCCGGAGCTGCCAGAGTGGCCTGTCTGCCCGGAGCTGCCAGAGTGGCCCGTCTGCCCGGAGCTGCCAGAGTGGCCCGTCTGCCCGGAGCTGCCAGAGTGGCCCGTAGTTCCGGATCTGCCAGAGTGGCCCATAGTTCCGGATCTGCCAGAGTGGCCCGCCGTGCCGGATCTGCCAGAGTGGCTCACCGTGCCGGATCTGCCAGAGTAGCCCGCCGTGCCGGATCTGCGAGAGTGGCCCGCCGTGCCGGATCTGCCAGAGTGGCCCGTCGTGCCGGATCTGCCAGAGTGGCCCGCCGTGCCGGATCTGCCAGAGTGGCCGTCCGCCAGCCGGGTGCAGCAAGGGTCGTCCGCCAGCCGGGCGCAGCATTTGCCGCTCGCCAGCCGGGCGCAGCCAGGGACGCCCGCCAGCCATGCGCAGCAAGGGTCGCTCGCCAGCCGGGCGCAGCCAGAGACACCCGCCAGCCGGGCGTGGCAAGAATCGCCCGCCAGCCGGGCGAAGTTAGGGATGCCACTTAAGTGGACTGCGTCAGGGATGGAGCGGAGTCCACGTCCCGCACCTGAGCCGCCTCCCAGATAGGTGGGTTGGGGAGGGGGGGTGTAGCACGTCGTTGACGGCAGCCACCCTCCCTTCCCTCCCTTTTTGTTTACGGGATTTTCTTTTTTTTTGGGGGGGGGGGGTTCTGTGTTTTGTGTAGGTGCATTCCGGGGTCTGCACCTTTGAGGGGGGGTACTGTCACGTCCTGACCAGTATAGAGTATATTTGGTTATTGTAGTTTGGTCAGGACTTGGCAGAGGGGAGTTGATGTATGTTTATGGGGTTTGTCACTGGTCTATGTCTGTGTTTCTATGTCTAGTTAATTGGGGTTGGACTCTCAATTGAAGGCAGGTGTGTTGAGTTGCCTTTGATTGGGAGTCCTATATAGTGGGGTGTGTTTGTCTTTGTGTTTCGTGGGTAGTTGTTTTTTGCACTGCTAGTTATAGCCTGCGAAACTGTCTCCTGTCAGGTTGTTTGCATTTATTGTTTTTTCGTGATCAACGTGTTTAATAAACATGATGTTGAGCACACAACCTGCTGCGTATTGGTCCACGTTCTCCGACAGTGATTTCGCGATATCGTCAGAAGACGAGGTTCGTGACACATTGTTTCTTTTCCTCATCAATCTATACACAATACACCATAATGACAAAGCAAAAACTGGTTTTTAGAAATGTTTGCTAATATTTTACAAAAATGTAAAACTGAAATATCACATTTACATAAGTATTCAGACCTTTTACTCAGTACTTTGTTGAAGCACCTTTGACAGTGATTACAGACTTGAGTCTTCATGGGGATGATGCTACAAGCTTGGCACACCTGTAATTGGGGAGTTTCTCCCATTCTTCTTTGCAGATCCTCTCAAACTCTTTCAGATTGGATGTGGAGCGTTGCTGCACAGCAATCCAGAGATGTTTCATCGGGTTCAAGTCCGGGCTCTGGCTGGGCCACTCAAGGACATTCAGAGACTTGTCCCGAAGCCACTCCTGCGTTGTCTTGGCTGTGTGCTTAGGGTTGTTCTCTTGTTTTAAGGTGAACCTTTGCCCCAGTCTGAGGTCCTGAGCACTCTGGAGCAGGTTTTCATCAAGGATCTCTCTGTACTTTGCTCCGTTCATCTTTGCCTCGATCCTGACTAGTCTCCCAGTCCCTGCTGCGGGAAAAACATCCCCACAGCATGATGCTGCCACCACCATGCTTCACTGTAGAGATGGTGCAAGGTTTCCTCCAGACGTGACGCTTGGCATTCAGGGCAAAGAGTTCGATCTTGGTTTCATCAGACCAGAGAATCTTGTTTCTCATGGTCTGAAAGTCTTTAGGTGTCTTTTGGCAAACTCCAAGCGGGCTGTCATGTGCCTTTTACTGAGGAGTGGCTTCCATCTGGTCACTCTGATTGGTGGAGTGCTGCGGAGATGGTTGTCCTTCTGGAAGGTTCTCCCAGCTCCGCAGAGGAACTCCCTGACCAAGGCCCTTCTACAAACTATTGCCCAGTTTGGCCAGGCTGCTAGCTCTAGGAAGAGTCTTGGTGGTTCCTGTCACATATACTCCCTCTTCGGCGCTCGAGGTCAACAGGCTGCTCATTATTACGCACATTATTACGCACACTTCTCACCAGCACCTCATCAGACCTGGACTCCATCACCTGCCTGATTACCTTCCCTATAAATGTCACTCCCTTTGATTCTTTCCCTAGGCGTTATTGTTTCTGTTCCAGTGTTCATGTCTGTACGCTACCCGTGTTTCTTGTTTTGTTCTATGTTCATTTATTTATTAAATGCACTCCCTGAACTTGCTTCCCAACTCCCAGCATACATGTTACAGTTCCAAACTTCTTCCATTTAAGAATGATGGAGGCCACTGTGTTCTTGGGGACCTTCAATGCTGCAGAAATGTTTTGGGATCCTTCCCCAGATCTGTGCCTTGACACTTGGTATTTGGTATTTTATTAGGATCCCCATTAGCTGTTGCAAAAGCAGCAGCTACTCTTCCTGGGGTCCACACAAAACATGAAACATAATACAGAATGACATACTACAGAACAGTAATAGACAAGAACAGCTCAAGGAAAGAACTACATGCATTTTTAAAAAGGCACACGTAGCCTACATATCAATACATACACACAAACTATCTAGGTCAAATAGGGGACAGGCGTTGTGCCACGAGGCGTTGTGCCACAATCCTGTCTTGGAGCTCTACGGACAATTCCTTTGACCTCATGGCTTGGTTTATGCTCTGACATGCACTGTCAACTGTGGGACCTTATATACAGTGCCTTGCAAAAGTATTCACCCCCTTGGCATTTTTCCTATTTTGTTGTATTACAGCCTGTAATTGAAATAGATTTTTATTTGGATTTCATGTAATGGACATACACATAACAGTCCAAATTGGTGAAGTGAAGAAAAAAAAAAAGTTGTTTCAAATCTTTTTTCTTTTTTTTTTACATTTAAACGGAAAAATGTTGAGTGCTTAAGTATTCACCCCCTTTGCTATGAAGCCCCTAAATAAGATCTGGTGCAACCAATTACCTTCAGAAGTCACATAACTAGTTAAAAAAGTCCACCTGTGTGCAATCTAAGTGTCACAGGATCTGTCACATGATCTCAGTATATATACACCTGTTCTGAAAGGCCCCAGAGTCTGCAACACCACTAAGCAAGGGGCACCACCAAGCAAGTGGCACCATGACGACCAAGGAGCTCTCCAACCAGGTCAGGGACACAGTTGTGGAAAAGTACAGATCAGGGTTGGGTTATAAAAAAAATATCCGAAACTTTGAACATCCCACAGAGCACCATTAAATCCATTATAAAAAAATTGAAATAATATGGCACCACAACAAACCTGCCAAGAGTGGGCCGCCCACCAAAACTCATGGACCAGGCAAGGAGGGCATTAATCAGAGAGGCAACAAAGAGACCAAGATAACCCTGAAGGAGCTGCAAAGCTCCACATCGGAGATTTAAGTATCTGTACCTAGGACCACTTTAAGCCGTACACTCCACAGAGCTGGGCTTTACGGAAGAGTGGTCAGAAAAAAAGCCATTGCTTAAATAAAAAAAGAAGCAAACATGTGCCAGCATCATGCTGTGGGTATGTTTCTCATCGGCAGAGTCTGGGAAACTGATCAGAATTGAAGGAATGATGGATGGTGCTAAATACAGGGACATTTTTGAGGGAAACCTGATTCAGTCTTCAAGAGATTTGAGACTGGGACGGAGGTTCACCTTCCATCAGGACAATGACCCTAAGCATACTGCTAAAGCAACACTCGGGTGGTTTAAGAGGACACTTTTAAATGTCTTGGAATGGCCTAGTACACCAGCGGAACCCATCCAACTTGAAGGAGCTAGAGCAGTTTTGCCCTGAAGAATGGGCAAAAATCCCAGTGGCTAGATGTGCCAAGCTTATAGAGACATACCCCAAGAGACTTGCAGCTGTAATTGCTGAAAAAGGTGGCTCTACAAAGTATTGACTTTGGGGTGGTGAATAGTTATTCAGGCTCAAATTTTTATTTTTTTGGTCTTATTTCTTGTTTGTTTTACAATAAAAAATATTTAGCATCTTCAAAGTGGTTGTGTAAATCAAATGATACAAACCCCCCAAAAATGTATTTTAATTCCAGGTTGTAAGGCAACAAAATAGGAAAAATTCCAAGGGGGTGAATACTTTCGCAAGCCACTGTAGACCGCTGTGTGCCTTTCCAAATCATGTCCAATAAATTGATTTTACCACAGGTGGACTCCAATCAAGTTGTAGAAACATCTCAAGGATGATCAATGGAAACAGGATGCACCTGAGCTCAATTTGGAGTCTCATAGCAAAAGGTCTGAATACTTATGTAAATAAGGTTTTTCTGTTTTTTTGTTTTTAAAACATTTGCAAACATTTCTAAAACCCTATTTTTGCTTTGTCATTATGGGGTATTGTGTGTAGATTACTGAGGAAATTGTTTTATTTAATACATTTTAGAATAAGGCTGTAACGTAACAAAATGTGGAAAAAATCAAGGGATCTGAATACTTCCCGAAGGCACTGTATGCTCACATATACTCTTGTATAATTTCTCTTGACAGAGCAGCAACATCTGTTGGCAGAATATACTAGTGAGACATATATATTTTGGAGGATTATAAAGATATTTTTTCTGCAGTTGCAGTGCTCTCATTAGATTTCAATTCTTCAGCTGCCTTGAAACAGAGGTAATCTCCTTTAAAACTGTCAATGTGAAAAATCTAACTGTTCTAAAGAATGAACCACGACAGTACTATATTTCAAAGGAAATGGTTATTGTCCTGACTTTGACTTTGATACTCTTCTTTCATGGTATTGAATCCCAACTGTTAACTGCATCTCGCAAGTGACTGATGTTTCTTTCAAATGTATAGCCTACTTTCTATGAAACAAATAAATATAATAATTTTAACTACTAGGGCCAGGACGATACCAGCGAAACTTGTTAGTATCGTAACAAAGAAACAAAACACAATGCGGATTTAAGATCTTTAGGAAAACGGCCCTAATGTTGAAACAAGCATCATTATGATGTCATCCAGAGTCACATGTATTTATTTTCTATCTATATGTCACGTCCTGGCCAGAATAAGGGTTAATTAGTATTGTAGTTTGGTCAGGACGTGGCAGAGGGTATTCGTTTTATGTGGTTCGGGGTGGTGTGTTTGTTGAAGGGGCATTTGATTTAAGTATTCCGGGGTTTTTGGGCACTGTTTGGTTTTCATGTATTCTATGTTTAGTCTAGTGTGTGTGGTTCTATGTTGAGTTAATTGGGGTTGGACTTCCAATTGAAGGTAGCTGTGTGGTGTTGCCTTTGATTGGAAGTCCTATATTAGTTGGGTGTGTTTGTCTTGTATTTTGTGGGAGATTGTTCTGTGTTTAGCCTTGTGCCTTACCAGACTGTTTTTTGTCGATCGTATTTCTGTTTGTTATTTTGGTGTTCATTTTGATAGTTAATAAAAGTCAAGATGAGCCTGCACATACCTGCTGCGTTTTGGTCCTCCTTCACCGACGACAACCGTGACACTATAGCTCACAATATTTTACATACAGCAGGTTTTTAAAGGACTGACTAGTTTGGTCTGCTTTGTGTTTACATTTTTGGCATGGAAAAAATATTGTGATAATGGTATTGTCCTGGCCCTACTCACTATCAGTACCAGCAATTGAATAACGAGTTCCAATCCATTTCACACGTTTGTCCAATACGCACTTTTCTCTGTCAAGTCCCTTTGTCCATCAAATGGAAATAAAAATGTACTTGGCCATTTTCTGCTTCTAACTATTTATTTAATATATCAGCTCTCCATACTGCTCTAATCTTAGTAAAAATGACTAGCAATACACAACAGAACCATGGCTGAACAGCCGCTTGTATAGTCTCTGAACCATTGGTTTGCCTCTCAGTGCTGAAGCTAACCCAACTTTGACCTTCTATGTCAGTTGTTATAAAACAATTTATTTGTTATGTCGCCTCATAAACTTTGTTGGTGCTTTTACGTTGTGATCTCAGTAACAAAATACATTTCCCACGGAGAAAAAAGGATCACTTGACTTGACCCTCAGAGCCTAACAGATTGTAGAGCTGTATAGAGAGGACTGAGAGTGGGGTTTAGGGTATTCAAAATAGGCCCTACTGTGTTGACGTAAGAGAAGGGGGGGCTTGTCCTGGGGTCTGTTTTTGTGTGCTCTATGAAATCCATCTCTTCAGCTCACTGGGTTGGGATCTGACTGCTCACTGGGTTGGGTTCTGACTGCTCACTGGGCTGGGTTCTGACTGCTCACTGGGCTGGGATCTGACTGCTCACTGGGTTGGGTTCTGACTGCTCACTGGGCTGGGTTCTGACTGCTCACTGGGATGGGTTCTGACTGCTCACTGGGATGGGATCTGACTGCTCACTGGGCTGGGTTCTGACTGCTCACTGGGATGGGTTCTGAGTGCTCACTGGGCTGGGTTCTGACTGCTCACTGGGCTGGGTTCTGACTGCTCACTGGGATGGGATCTGGCTGCTCACTGGGATGGGTTCTGACTGCTCACTGGGATCTGACTGCTCACTGGGCTGGGTTCTGACTGCTCACTGGGATGGGTTCTGAGTGCTCACTGGGCTGGGTTCTGACTGCTCACTGGGCTGGGTTCTGACTGCTCACTGGGATGGGATCTGGCTGCTCACTGGGATGGGTTCTGACTGCTCACTGGGATCTGACTGCTCACTGGGTTGGGTTCTGACTGCTCACTGGGATGGGTTCTGAGTGCTCACTGGGCTGGGTTCTGACTGCTCACTGGGTTCTGACTGCTCAAGGTGCTGGGTTCTGACTGCTCACTGGGCTGGGTTCTGACTGCTCACTGGGCTGGGTTCTGACTGCTCACTGGGATGGGTTCTGACTGCTCACTGGGATGGGATCTGACTGCTCACTGGGCTGGGTTCTGACTGCTCACTGGGCTGGGTTCTGACTGCTCACTGGGTTGGGTTCTGAGTGCTCACTGGGCTGGGTTCTGACTGCTCACTGGGCTGGGTTCTGACTGCTCACTGGGCTGGATTCTGACTGCTCACTGGGATGGGTTCTGACTGCTCACTGGGATGGGTTCTGACTGCTCACTGGGATGGGATCTGACTGCTCACTGGGCTGGGTTCTGACTGCTCACTGGGTTGGGATCTGACTGCTCACTGGGTTGGGTTCTGACTGCTCACTGGGCTGGGTTCTGACTGCTCACTGGGCTGGGTTCTGACTGCTCACTGGGATGGGATCTGCCTGCTCACTGGGCTGGGATCTGACTGCTCACTGGGATGGGTTCTGACTGCTCACTGGGCTGGGTTCTGACTGCTCACTGGGATGGGATCTGACTGCTCACTGGGATGGGTTCTGACTGCTCACTGGGATGGGTTCTGACTGCTCACTGGGATGGGTTCTTACTGCTCACTGAGATGGGATCTGACTGCTCACTGGGATGGGTTCTGACTGCTCACTGGGATGGGTTCTGACTGCTCACTGGGCTGGATTCTGACTGTTCACTGGGTTGGGTTCTGACTGCTCACTGAGATGGGATCTGACTGCTCCCTGGGTTGGGTTCTGACTGCTCACTGGGCTGGGTTCTGACTGCTCACTGGGCTGGGTTCTGACTGCTCACTGGGATGGGATCTGACTGTTCACTGGGCTGGGTTCTGACTGCTCACTGGGTTGGGTTCTGACTGCTCACTGGGCTGGGTTCTGACTGCTCACTGGGCTGGGTTCTGACTGCTTACTGGGCTGGGTTCTGACTGTTCACTGGGCTGGGTTCTGACTGCTCACTGGGTTGGGTTCTGACTGCTCACTGGGCTGGGTTCTGACTGCTCACTGGGCTGGGTTCTGACTGCTCCCTGGGTTGGGTTCTAACTGCTCAAGGTGCTGGGTTCTGACTGCTCACTGGGTTGGGTTCTGACTGCTCACTGGGTTGGGTTCTGACTGCTCACTGGGTTGGGTTCTGACTGCTCACTGGGATTGGTTCTGACTGCTCACTGGGTTGGTTTCTGACTGCTCACTGGGTTGGGTTCTGACTGCTCACTGGGTTGGGTTCTGACTGCTCACTGGGCTGGGTTCTGACTGCTCACAGGGTTGGGTTCTGACTGCTCACAGGGTTGGGTTCTGACTGCTCACTGGGTTGGGTTCTAACTGCTCAAGGTGCTGGGTTCTGACTGCTCACTGGGTTGGGTTCTGACTGCTCACTGGGTTGGGTTCTGACTGCTCACTGGGTTGGGTTCTGACTGCTCACTGGGATTGGTTCTGACTGCTCACTGGGCTGGGTTCTGACTGCTCACAGGGTTGGGTTCTGACTGTGATTTATTTTTTTCAGGTAATAGTACTCTAACTGTATGTCATTAAGCGTGATGACTTTTAAAGCTGTCTCTTTCTTCCTCTTGGTCCTTCTCAATTTCTCTCTCTATGTCCTGCTCTACTTCCAAGGAAGAGTGTTATATCACTGTCATCACAAGCTGGCTCATAGCCCTTTACCTCAGACAAGAAAAATTGCAATGAAATGTAAATCCCAACATGAAGCCTGACCTTACAGTAGCCAAGACGTCTGTCTTCCACTGTATATAATATAGAGATAAAGTGGTGTGAGACCTGAGACCGGTGAAACGAAGACACTGTATACAGCTGGAGATGAAAGAGAAGATAGACGAATGAAGAGCCAGTTTGAAAGGAAGTTATGTTGACGAAGATTATGTTTTCCGTCGTGCTCTCTCCTCTCTGTCAAGATGATCTACTCATGTCTTCCATCTCCTCAACAAACGTTTGCTTGCTGCTTGCTTCCTCCGGTGGAAATAAAAAATCAACATGACGTTGTTTTCATTAATAAGCCATTTTGGGTAACTTGGTGACAGCGAGAAAAGCTGAAAAAGTATCATCTCTGATATTGCGTTTTCCCATAATGCTCTTAGTCTCCAGAGGAAGTGAGGAAAATTAATCTACACCATCACAAATCCGGTCTGTCTTTTGATCAGTTCCCATAGTTGTGTTTGCGGTCCTTTGATTTTGTTCATTGAGATGAATTTGTCTAGTCTGTGAATTATGGTTCCCACATGGTCTATTCAGGGTTTCACCACAGTGCTTAAAACGCTCTGCTCAACTTCTACCAGAAACAAACAGCTGGGAAGGCATGTGGGTTGCAATTATTGATCTTTCTCAGCTCAGCACCTGTGGTAGATTTCTAAATCTGATCTCACGTACAGAAAAAATATTAAGGGGGTCGAGTTTGACTGGGAAGGGAATTCCCTACCCTGATGTGAGCATCGTACTGGTCAGTCATCATCTGATGAAGAGTGATCTGCCAATCAGAGGGCTGCTGCCTGGCATCAGTATTCTAGATGTCATCTCCAGCCTTTATGCCATTAAGCAAGGCACTCAGTGTGTTTGTCTCGGGGTGTTGGTAGAAAACAAATAGATTAATTTACGTTTCCTCAGAATAGGACAATAAGGTATGCTTCTGTTCTTGTTGTAAAGTCTTGTCTTAGCCAAGTACAATGGCAACAACCTTAAATAAGTGTTATTCAGTGTAGATCAGTGCTATTGTGTAAATGGCCTGACTTTAGTGTTACATTCAGTGCTACATAATGTTGACATCTAGTAAAAGGAAATCTATTTTGGTATTTGTTTCATTAGTCTATTGTTGATATAGTTCCAAAATGTTTTGCAATGTCAGCAATCAAGTTTCCAAGACATACTGTACATCTCAAAATACAGAAATACAGTCGGTATGATGCATTTTGTATACCGGCCGTATTTCTGTATTTAAAGAAAATAAGTTAATATAGTTTTTCTGTGGAGTTTTCCTTTAATATACTTTGTATACAGTATGTCCATTTAAATGAGCAGGATGGAAATATCCATGTAACCTGCTACATGATTTCAACATCCAGTCTTCTGCACTGTAACGTGAATGATCAACTTCAATATAGCTACTACCGCTTCTCCTCACACAAAACCTTCAGCCATCCATCCACCCCTTTCAATATGACTACTACCGCTTCTCCTCACACAAAACCTTCAGCCATCCATCCACCCCTTTCAATATGACTACTACCGCTTCTCCACACACAAAACCTTCAGCCATCCATCCACCCCTTTCAATATGACTACTACCGATTCTACTCACACAAAACCTTCAGCCATCCATCCACCCCTTTCAATATGACTACTACCGCTTCTACTCACACAAAACCTTCAGCCATCCATCCACCCTTTTCAATATGAGTACTACTGCTTCTCCTCACACAAAACCTTCAGCCATCCATCCACCCCTTTCAATATGACTACTAACGCTTCTCCTCACACAAAACCTTCAGCCATCCATCCACCCCTTTCAATATGACTACTACCGCTTCTCCTCACACAAAATCTTCAGCCATCCATCCACCCTTTTCAATATGAGTACTACTGCTTCTCCTCACACAAAACCTTCAGCCATCCATCCACCCCTTTCAATATGACTACTACCGCTTCTCCTCACACAAAACCTTCAGCCATCCATCCACCCCTTTCAATATGACTACTACCGCTTCTCCTCACACAAAACCTTCAGCCATCCATCCACCCCTTTCAATATGACTAATTCCGCTTCTCCACACACAAAACCTTCAGCCATCCATCCACCCCTTTCAATATGACTACTACCGCTTCTCCTCTCACAAAACCTTCAGCCATCCATCCACCCCTTTCAATATGACTACTACCGCTTCTACTCACACAAAAACTTCAGCCATCCATCCACCCTTTTCAATATGAGTACTACTGCTTCTCCTCACACAAAACCTTCAGCCATCCATCCACCCCTTTCAATATGACTACTACCGCTTCTCCACACACAAAACCTTCAGCCATCCATCCACCCCTTTCAATATGACTACTACCGCTTCTCTTCACACAAAATCTTCAGCCATCCATCCACCCCTTTCAATATGACTACTACCGCTTCTCCTCACACAAAACCTTCAGCCATCCATCCACCCCTTTCAATATGACTACTACCGCTTCTCCTCACACAAAACCTTCAGCCATCCATCCACCCCTTTCAATATGACTACTACCGCTTCTCCTCACACAAAACCTTCAGCCATCCATCCACCCCTTTCAATATGACTACTACCGCTTCTCCTCACACAAAACCTTCAGCCATCCATCCACCCCTTTCAATATGACTACTACCGCTTCTCCTCACACAAAACCTTCAGCCATCCATCCACCCCTTTCAATATGACTACTACCGCTTCTCCTCACACAAAACCTTCAGCCATCCATCCACCCTTTTCAATATGAGTACTACTGCTTCTCCTCACACAAAACCTTCAGCGATCCATCCACCCCTTTCAATATGACTACTACCGCTTCTCCACACACAAAACCTTCAGCCATCCATCCACCCCTTTCAATATGACTACTACAGCTTCTCCTCACACAAAACCTTCAGCCATCCATCCACCCCTTTCAATATGACTACTACCGCTTCTCCTCACACAAAACCTTCAGCCATCCATCCACCCCTTTCAATATGACTACTACCGCTTCTCCTCACACAAAACCTTCAGCCATCCATCCACCCCTTTCAATATGACTACTACCGCTTCTCCACACACAAAACCTTCAGCCATCCATCCACCCCTTTCAATATGACTACTACCGCTTCTCCTCTCACAAAACCTTCAGCCATCCATCCAACCCTTTCAATATGACTACTACCGCTTCTACTCACACTAAACCTTCAGCCATCCATCCACCCCTTTCAATATGACTACTACCGCTTCTCCTCACACAAAACCTTCAGCCATCCATCCACCCTTTTCAATATGAGTACTACCGCTTCTCCTCACACAAAACCTTCAGCCATCCATCCACCCCTTTCAATATGACTACTACCGCTTCTCCTCACACAAAACCTTCAGCCATCCATCCACCCTTTTCAATATGAGTACTACTGCTTCTCCTCACACAAAACCTTCAGCAATCCATCCACCCCTTTCAATATGACTACTACCGCTTCTCCACACACAAAACCTTCAGCCATCCATCCACCCCTTTCAATATGACTACTACCGCTTCTCCTCTCACAAAACCTTCAGCCATCCATCCACCCCTTTCAATATGACTACTACCGCTTCTCCTCACACAAAACCTTCAGCCATCCATCCACCCCTTTCAATATGACTACTACCGCTTCTCCTCACACAAAACCTTCAGCCATCCATCCACCCCTTTCAATATGACTACTACCGCTTCTCCTCACACAAAACCTTCAGCCATCCATCCACCCCTTTCAATATGACTACTACCGCTTCTCCTCACACAAAACCTTCAGCCATCCATCCACCCCTTTCAATATGACTACTACCGCTTCTCCTCACACAAAACCTTCAGCCATCCATCCACCCCTTTCAATATGACTACTACCGCTTCTCCTCACACAAAACCTTCAGCCATCCATCCACCCCTTTCAATATGACTACAACCGCTTCTCCTCACACAAAACCTTCAGCCATCCATCCTCCCCTTTCAATATGACTACTACCGCTTCTCCTCACACAAAACCTTCAGCCATCCATCCACCCCTTTCAATATGACTACTACCGCTTCTCCTCACACAAAACCTTCAGCCATCCATCCACCCCTTTCAATATGACTACTTCCGCTTCTCCTCATACAAAACCTTCAGCCATCCATCCACCCCTTTCAATATGACTACTACCGCTTCTCCTCACACAAAACCTTCAGCCATCCATCCACCCTTTTCAATATGACTACTACCGCTTCTCCTCACACAAAACCTTCAGCCATCCATCCACCCCTTTCAATATGACTACTACAGCTTCTCCTCACACAAAACCTTCAGCCATCCATCCACCCTTTTCAATATGAGTACTACCGCTTCTCCTCACACAAAACCTTCAGCCATCCATCCACCCCTTTCAATATGACTACTACCGCTTCTCCTCACACAAAACCTTCAGCCATCCATCCACCCTTTTCAATATGACTACTACCGCTTCTCCTCACACAAAACCTTCAGCCATCCATCCACCCCTTTCAATATGACTACTACAGCTTCTCCTCACACAAAACCTTCAGCCATCCATCCACCCTTTTCAATATGAGTACTACCGCTTCTCCTCACACAAAACCTTCAGCCATCCATCCACCCCTTTCAATATGACTACTACCGCTTCTCCACACACAAAACCTTCAGCCATCCATCCACCCCTTTCAATATGACTACTACCGCTTCTCCTCACACAAAACCTTCAGCCATCCATCCACCCCTTTCAATATGACTACTACCGCTTATCTTCACACAAAACCTTCAGCCATCCATGCACCCCTTTCAATATGACTACTACCGCTTCTCCTCACACAAAACCTTCAGCCATCCATCCACCCCTTTCAATATGACTACTACCGCTTCTCCTCACACAAAACCTTCAGCCATCCATCCACCCCTTTCAATATGACTACTACCGCTTCTCCTCACACAAAACCTTCAGCCATCCATCCACCCCTTTCAATATGACTACTACCGCTTCTCCTCACACAAAACCTTCAGCCATCCATCCACCCCTTTCAATATGACTACTACCGCTTCTCCTCACACAAAACCTTCAGCCATCCATCCACCCCTTTCAATATGACTACTACCGCTTCTCCTCACACAAAACCTTCAGCCATCCATCCACCCCTTTCAATATGACTACTACCGCTTCTCTTCACACAAAATCTTCAGCCATCCATCCACCCCTTTCAATATGACTACTACCGCTTCTCCTCACACAAAACCTTCAGCCATCCATCCACCCCTTTCAATATGACTACTACCGCTTCTCCTCACACAAAACCTTCAGCCATCCATCCACCCCTTTCAATATGACTACTACCGCTTCTCCTCACACAAAACCTTCAGCCATCCATCCACCCCTTTCAATATGACTACTACCGCTTCTCCTCACACAAAACTTTCAGCCATCCATCCACCCCTTTCAATATGACTACTACCGCTTCTCCTCACACAAAACCTTCAGCCATCCATCCACACCTTTCAATATGACTACTACAGCTTCTCCTCACACAAAACCTTCAGCCATCCATCCACCCTTTTCAATATGAGTACTACCGCTTCTCCTCACACAAAACCTTCAGCCATCCATCCACCCCTTTCAATATGACTACTACCGCTTCTCCTCACACAAAACCTTCAGCCATCCATCCACCCTTTTCAATATGACTACTACCGCTTCTCCTCACACAAAACCTTCAGCCATCCATCCACCCCTTTCAATATGACTACTACAGCTTCTCCTCACACAAAACCTTCAGCCATCCATCCACCCTTTTCAATATGAGTACTACCGCTTCTCCTCACACAAAACCTTCAGCCATCCATCCACCCCTTTCAATATGACTACTACCGCTTCTCCACACACAAAACCTTCAGCCATCCATCCACCCCTTTCAATATGACTACTACCGCTTCTCCTCACACAAAACCTTCAGCCATCCATCCACCCCTTTCAATATGACTACTACCGCTTATCTTCACACAAAACCTTCAGCCATCCATGCACCCCTTTCAATATGACTACTACCGCTTCTCCTCACACAAAACCTTCAGCCATCCATCCACCCCTTTCAATATGACTACTACCGCTTCTCCTCACACAAAACCTTCAGCCATCCATCCACCCCTTTCAATATGACTACTACCGCTTCTCCTCACACAAAACCTTCAGCCATCCATCCACCCCTTTCAATATGACTACTACCGCTTCTCCTCACACAAAACCTTCAGCCATCCATCCACCCCTTTCAATATGACTACTACCGCTTCTCCTCACACAAAACCTTCAGCCATCCATCCACCCCTTTCAATATGACTACTACCGCTTCTCCTCACACAAAACCTTCAGCCATCCATCCACCCCTTTCAATATGACTACTACCGCTTCTCTTCACACAAAATCTTCAGCCATCCATCCACCCCTTTCAATATGACTACTACCGCTTCTCCTCACACAAAACCTTCAGCCATCCATCCACCCCTTTCAATATGACTACTACCGCTTCTCCTCACACAAAACCTTCAGCCATCCATCCACCCCTTTCAATATGACTACTACCGCTTCTCCTCACACAAAACCTTCAGCCATCCATCCACCCCTTTCAATATGACTACTACCGCTTCTCCTCACACAAAACTTTCAGCCATCCATCCACCCCTTTCAATATGACTACTACCGCTTCTCCTCACACAAAACCTTCAGCCATCCATCCACCCCTTTCAATATGACTACTACCGCTTCTCCTCAAACAAAACCTTCAGCCATCCATCCACCCTTTTCAATATGACTACTACCGCTTCTCCTCACACAAAACCTTCAGCCATCCATCCACCCCTTTCAATATGACTACTACCGCTTCTCCTCACACAAAACCTTCAGCCATCCATCCACCCCTTTCAATATGACTACTACCGCTTCTCCACACACAAAACCTTCAGCCATCCATCCACCCCTTTCAATATGACTACTACCGCTTCTCCTCACACAAAACCTTCAGCCATCCATCCACCCCTTTCAATATGACTACTACCGCTTATCTTCACACAAAACCTTCAGCCATCCATGCACCCCTTTCAATATGACTACTACCGCTTCTCCTCACACAAAACCTTCAGCCATCCATCCACCCCTTTCAATATGACTACTACCGCTTCTCCTCACACAAAACCTTCAGCCATCCATCCACCCCTTTCAATATGACTACTACCGCTTCTCCTCACACAAAATCTTCAGCCATCCATCCACCCCTTTCAATATGACTACTACCGCTTCTCCTCACACAAAACCTTCAGCCATCCATCCACCCCTTTCAATATGACTACTACCGCTTCTCCACACACAAAACCTTCAGCCATCCATCTACCCCTTTCAATATGACTACTACCGCTTCTCCTCTCACAAAACCTTCAGCCATCCATCCACCCCTTTCAATATGACTACTACCGCTTCTCCTCACACAAAATCTTCAGCCATCCATCCACCCTTTTCAATATGAGTACTACTGCTTCTCCTCACACAAAACCTTCAGCCATCCATCCACCCCTTTCAATATGACTACTACCGCTTCTCCTCACACAAAACCTTCAGCCATCCATCCACCCCTTTCAATATGACTTCTACCGCTTCTCCACACACAATACCTTCAGCCATCCATCCACCCCTTTCAATATGACTACTACCGCTTCTCCTCTCACAAAACCTTCAGCCATCCATCCACCCCTTTCAATATGACTACTACCGCTTCTACTCACACAAAACCTTCAGCCATCCATCTCCCTTTCAATATGACTACTACCGCTTCTCCTCACACAAAACCTTCAGCCATCAATCCACCCTTTTCAATATGAGTACTACTGCTTCTCCTCACACAAAACCTTCAGCCATCCATCCACCCCTTTCAATATGACTACTACCGCTTCTCCACACACAAAACCTTCAGCCATCCATCCACCCCTTTCAATATGACTACTACCGCTTCTCCACACACAAAACCTTCAGCCATCCATCCACCCCTTTCAATATGACTACTACCGCTTCTCCTCTCACAAAACCTTCAGCCATCCATCCACTCCTTTCAATATGACTACTACCGCTTCTCCTCACACAAAACCTTCAGCCATCCATCCACCCCTTTCAATATGACTACTACCGCTTCTCTTCACACAAAATCTTCAGCCATCCATCCACCCCTTTCAATATGACTACTACCGCTTCTCCTCACACAAAACCTTCAGCCATCCATCCACCCCTTTCAATATGACTACTACCGCTTCTCCTCACACAAAACCTTCAGCCATCCATCCACCCCTTCCACCCACCCTCACGCAGACTGAGCAATGTCAATTAAACTCAGTGACAGACAGCTCTACTGTTTACCTACAGCCCCTACAGTGTAAAATATCTGCTTGCCTTTTGGGACAAGGCTCTGTTTACAGTGAGCAATTATCATTCTGACATGACATCACGAGACCTCCATGGCTATGTTTGTTTCTGTACGAGATACTTAAGGTGCTGGAGTCCAGGTGTCATGGCCTAGAGATATTCCAAGGGAAAATTCTATAGTTTTCTTGGATCAGAGGCATCAGCGGTGGCCTGTTTTCAATAGCACCTTAGAGGCTGCTGCCTATATACATAGACTTGAAATCACTGGCCACTTTAATAATGGAACACTAGTCACTTTAATAATAATTTTTACATATTTTGCATTACTCATCTTATTTGTATATAATTTATTCTATTCTATTCTACTGTATTTTAGTCTATGCCGCTCCAACATTGCTAGTCCAAATATTTATATATTTTTAATAACATTCCTTTACTTTAGATTTGTGTGTATTGTTGTGAAATTGTTAGATATTACTCACTAGATATTACTGCACTGTTGGAGCTAGAAACACAAGCATTTCGCTACACCTGCAATAACATCTGCTAAACATGTGTATGTGACCAATACAATTTGACTTGATTTGATTTGAATATCGAGACAAGACAAACACCCTCTCTGGCATGGTATCTCTGTATTCTTCTTGCACAAGGTGGCTATAAAGTCAGCATCAAAATGGCCGCCTTCCGGCTAATTACAGCTGTGATGCTCTTGGTACCGCTGGGTGAAAGTCTCAAACCCACGCATGTCCTGTTTCTGATGAAACTCCCATCTATCGCTTCGAGTTTGTGTAACTTGGCTGATGTTAATGTTCTAACCAGCATGAAGTCTTTCTGCTGCACTTCAGGTCACAGGCAAAAAACGACCGTTTTTTTGGAAATGTCTGTCGTAGCCAGTAAATATAATGTGCTGTCCAAGCATGCTATTAATGGCATGTGTTTGCCTTGCTGTGTCTGTTTCCAGGGCTCCATGATGGTTTCAACATTGACACCAAGAACCACAGGATCATCAAGGGTCCCAAGCAGGCCCAATTTGGATACACTGTGCAGCAGCACGTTGCCGGGGGACAAAAGTGGTAAGACGATTATTTACATTTTATACAACGGGTGGGTCAAATCCTGAATGCTGATTGGTTAAAACCGCATTCCAGCCGATGTCTATTCCACAAGTTAATACCGGCTAAATATATGACGTTAAAATGCCTATTTACTCTGTTCCATCTGACTGCGCAATCCACTGTCTCATCAGCCCAGCCACGCAATTTATAAACTTGATCTCCACCATAAAAAGCATCTAGAGCTCACATTTCTTTTAGACTGACATTTTGTATAAACCTTGCTGCCTGTCTCTCCAAAATGTGCAACATTGTTTGAATATTCAAATTGGATCTCCAGCTGTACCATAGTAATGAACATGTAGGGAGTCGGGATGAAACAGACAGGCAGGCAACGTTTCTCAGCTAGTCGAAATCATGAATCAGCTAGCATCATTTGTATGGATATATACAAAGGAATGTCAATTGAAAAAAGATCAAACAAACTGAAGTGCAACTAGTTTGCAGTCTTTCCAGCTTCAGTTTGAAGTGATTGTGTCAGCTGTGTTGTTAGCTTGCTCCTCTACCACATTATCACTTAAATGTGTGTTTCTCATTTACTTGATGTCACTTCACTGACTTTCAACTGCTTTGAGGTGAGGTACTGTAAGCATGCTTTAAGGACTCTGCTAACAGGGGTCTTGCCACAGCTTTTAATTTACACTGTGATGTGAAATACTAAGCCAAACATAGCTAAATAAACAAACACAACTCTTGGGTTGCTGACTCTCCAGGTCCATATAGTACTGTCTCAGAATCTAAAAGACGAGGTGAATTTCAAACAATCCCCAAAGTGACTACTGAGAGAATCTGTTTGGGTGCATTGTTTTAACTATTCCGAGGTAACAACCTCCTCACGTTGCAGAGAGCGATGGTTAAAGTCAGGTAAAAGATGAAGTAGTTTTACTGTTCAACGTCTCCCAGTGCTGACACACACAGCATTGTTACTGTCTGTCTCGGGTCTCTGGAGCCAGACAGGGAGATGTATCCGTTTCACTGCCAGGAAAGACAGCGAGCCATTTCTCCTGTAGTGTGGATTTGCCTGTCATGATTTGTGCCTTGCAACACAAATTTAGCTCCTGAGTCGGACTTTCACATTCATCATATTACCTCATAGCAGACACTGACTGGTTCTAAACACTGTTATTAGGCCAACTGGCACTGCGGTGATTGGGATTCATCGCTGGCATACTTTGTACGTCTGCTGGCCAGGGCTACACTGGAGCGACGCCCAGTTCCAGCTGTGTGTGCTGCTGTGCGCGCACACACACACGCACACGCACACACGCACACACGCACACACACACACACACACACACGCACACACACACACACACATTTATCCACATTCTTTCATTGAATTTAGACTTGGGAAACCAGGTACGTTCTCCTGTAAGTCATCATGTGGTTTATTACCAATGTGTAAATACATAGAGTCAGTGGGAAGCAGAGCACACAAGGTGAACAACATAGCTAAATAAACAAACAAAAACACTCAAATAAATAAATAATAACAAAATAAAATATTGTCTACAAATAAGGCATAACTTAAGCTATTAGGTCTTCTAATAGTTCTAATTCAATAATCCATTTCAGGAGTCTTTTTGCCCCTTATACATTTCAATGTCTCTAAGTAATTTAGTCGTTCTTTTTGAAAAACAATAAGCAAAGGCTGTGTTTTTATGCATTTACTTCTATGAATATAAAATGTACCAAAAATAAGTAGAACATTCAATAGAAAATTCTATGTTCTTATCATCCATTATTATACCGAAAGTTAGGTTATATCTATTAAACTGGGTTATTGGAAAGATTTTTGTTTCTAACCAGACATACATGTTTTTTTCAGACCGGCTGCATTTCTGTATTTTCTAAGTGATATATCTTAAACACTTGATTGCTGACATTCATTTTTTGGGGGGGATGTGTTGCTGTTAACACAAATTAAAACCAAATGGTCTGTTATTTACATTTCTGAGTCACAAACACATTTCCCTTGTTTTAATACATTCCCCTTGTCTAACACATTCCCCTTGTCTAACACATTCCCCTTGTCTAACACATTCCCCTTGTTTAAATACATTCCCCTTGTCTAACACATTCCCCTTGTCTAACACATTCCCCTTGTCTAACACATTCCCCTTGTCTAACACATTCCCCTTGTCTAACACATTCCCCTTGTCTAACACATTCCCCTTGTTTAAATACATTCCCCTTGTCTTATACATTCCCCTTGTCTAACACATTCCCCTTGTTTAAATACATTCCCCTTGTCTTATACATTCCCCTTGTCTTATACATTCCCCTTGTCTTATACATTCCCCTTGTCTTATACATTCCCCTTGTCTAACACATTCCCCTTGTCTAACACATTCCCCTTGTCTAACACATTCCCCTTGTCTTATACATTCCCCTTGTCTAACACATTCCCCTTGTTTAAATACATTCCCCTTGTTTAAATACAGAACATGTTAATTTCCAGTATTAATTGTACAGGACTGTTGTTGGTTAAATCTTTATTTATCTATATTTGTGTGTATATATTGTGTGCAGTTTACCTGCACACAATATTTGATACAGTATTATGTATGATTGTAGAATCCAAAAAGCTTTTTAAAGCCTAACTTTGCAAAAGTGAAAAGGACAGACATTATTTGCAATAAGGATCACGTGACATCACTGAGTACAGATTTCTCAATACAGTGACACCAGTGTGTATACAGCCCCATGGTGAGATGGATATGGTATTTTATGTCTCTGCATGATAACTCACCCATGCTCTCTTGCCGTGTGGGCGTGTGTGTGTGTGTGTGTGTGTGTGTGTGTGTGTGTGTGTGTGTGTGTGTGTGTGTGTGTGTGTGTGTGTGTGTGTGTGTGTGTGTGTGTGTGTGTGTGTGTCTGCGCTGCAACGAGACAGGAGCGGGAGCAGTGCATGTTACCATGGTGTTAGTTGGAGTTACAAGATGAAGAAGAGCGATTGCAGTTGACAAGCTCAGTATAGTAGAGCGTATGTTTCACTGGATTGGACTTTAATCAGATGCTCGATAGAGAATGAAATGGCAGGCCAACCATGTCAGACAAGCATCACAATATGAAGTACACATTCTTAGTCGACATGATCGACATGCTAACTTAGCCTTATGCTTGGGACACTGTCAGGCACAAAACCCACAGAAACACTGAAAATCCAGTGTATTTATGGCGTAGAACGCTGCTCAGTCTACCATGCCTACTTGTCCCATAGAAAAAGGTCTCATGAGGTTGACATGTGAGGAATATGGCTCTCAAGAGAGGACTCACACGTCTGAGGTAACTGTGCGCTGAGACAGATAAACACAGACATTTTGGAATGAGGCACAACCACTTTGGCTGTGTTCTTTATAAACAACATGGCTCCAGGAGTAATACAGTTTGGAATGGGATTCATGGAAGTCCTTCCAAGGTTTACAGCATTTCATATTCCAATGCAAGTCCATTACAAATATAATGCTGTGAAACTATATTCAAAATAACTTTTTGTTAAACTGAGGAAACTTGTTGGGATTATCTAGAAAAGACATGGTTCATCCTTCGCTCGGGGGCTACGCTAAAACATCAGCGATTCTTCCACAGTAACGACACATTAGTTACACGTTAATAAAGGCTGGATAACACTGTAATAACATGTTAATTAAGGCTCAATTACACTGTAATAACATGTTAATAAAGGCTGGATTACACTGTAATAACACGGTTAATAAAGGCTGGATAATACTGTAATAACACATTAATAAAGGCTGGATAACACTGTAATAACATGTTAATAAAGGCTGGATTACACTGTAATAACATGTTAATAAAGGCTGGATTACACTGTAATAACATGTTAATAAAGGCTGGATTACACTGTAATAACATGTTAATAAAGGCTGGATTACACTGTAATAACACGTTAATAAAGGCTGGATAACACTGTAATAACACATTAATAAAGGCTGGATAACACTGTAATAACATGTTAATAAAGGCTGGATAATACTGTAATAACATGTTAATAAAGGCTGGATTACACTGTAATAACACGGTTAATAAAGGCTGGATTACACTGTAATAACACGTTAATAAAGGCTGGATTACACTGTAATAACACATTAATAAAGGCTGGATAACACTGTAATAACACATTAATAAAGGCTGGATTACATTGTAATAACATGTTAATAAAGGCTGGATTACACTGTAATAACACGGTTAATAAAGGCTGGATTACACTGTAATAACACGTTAATAAAGGCTGGATAACACTGTAATAACACATTAATAAAGGCTGGATAACACTGTAATAACACGGTTAATAAAGGCTGGATTACACTGTAATAACACATTAATAAAGGCTGGATTACACTGTAATAACACATTAATAAACGCTGGATTACACTGTAATAACACGTTAATTAAGGCAGGATTACACTGTAATAACACGTTAATTAAGGCTGGATTACACTGTAATACGTTAATTAAGACAGGATTACACTGTAATAACACGTTAATTAAGGCTGGATAACACTGTAATAACACGTTAATAAAGGCTGGATAACACTGTAATAACACATTAAGGCTGGATTACACTGTAATAACACATTAATAAAGGCTGGATAACACTGTAATAACACATTATTAAAGGCTGGATAACACTGTAATAACACGGTTAATAAAGGCTGGATTACACTGTAATAACACATTAAGGCTGGATTACACTGTAATAACACATTAATAAAGGCTGGATAACACTGTAATAACACGTTAATTAAGGTTGGATAACACTGTAATAACACATTAATAAAGGCTGGATTACACTGTAATAACACATTAATAAAGGCTGGATTACACTGTAATAACACATTGATGCATGCTGAATAACACTGTAATAACAAACTCTAACCACTATGACCCACTATAGAGACTCTCTTAAGGCTCGCACACATCACACCAAATGTGTCTCTAATGTTCGTCTGATCGTTCAGCATGCTGTTTTAGGTACCACCTGCTGTAGACATCTAACTGCTAAATTTGTCACGGGATTCTACATGTAAAATCTGTGAGCACTCTGTTTACAAATTACCTTCAGAGGTGCTAAGAACTGTCGGCCAGCAAACACTATTGGTGCGTCTGAGCCCTTAGGGCCCGGTAGCAGCTCCCAGGCCGGCCCACAGCCGACCCAGTCAGTTACTGATTTCAGGAGCATAGCGGGGGAGTGTTTTAATGGTGATGGTTGGAGGGAAGTTGGCAACACTAGCTAGTCAGCTGTGGTTTGTGTAGCAAAGGAGTCCAAGGATATGAAGGGAGTGTGTGAGCTTCTCTCTGCTTCATCGTGAGGCGAAAGACAGAATGCTTCCATCTGTTCAGTCTTCAGGACCCTGAAGACTGCTTTCACGTCATCTTAGTGTGTCAGCCAGGTTGACGGACCAGAATTGAACCTCACAACTGTTGCCAGCATAGTTAATCAATAAAATGGTGGCAGCATTGCTTAGGTTTGATTTGAGTAATTTCACATGTATCTTGAGGAAACATTTGCTGTCACTGTTCTTTGTATTTGCTAGCCCATGAGACACAAATATGACAAGCTAACACTGGATGTCTACAAACTTCTACAATGATTGTCCTACATAACTACATACCGTTAGAGACACAGCTGTTACCTTATGTGAGACACTGACCTCAGTGCAACATTTGCAATATACAGTGCTTGATGATTTAATATAGAGTCATCTTTTTAAAGGATTGTAACATTGTATCCAATTGTTTTTCTTCTTCTTCTTCTTCTTCATGGTGGTTGGCAATCACTCTTGGTTTCAGTAACGTCCACTAGATTATATAGTGTTGGGTTGACGTCCACTAGATTATATAGTGTTGGGTTGACGTCCACTAGATTATATAGTGTTGGGTTGACGTCCACTAGATTATATAGTGTTGGGTTGACGTCCACTAGATTATATAGTGTTGGGTTGACGTCCACTAGATTATATAGTGTTGGGTTGACGTCCACTAGATTATATAGTGTTGGGTTGACGTCCACTAGACTATATAGTGTTGGGTTGACGTCCACTAGATTATATAGTGTTGGGTTGACGTCCACTAGACTATATAGTGTTGGGTTGACGTCCACTAGATTATATACTGTTGGGTTGACGTCCACTAGATTATATAGTGTTGGGTTGACGTCCACTAGACTATATAGTGTTGGGTTGACGTCCACTAGATTATATAGTGTTGGGTTGACGTCCACTAGATTATATAGTGTTGGGTTGACGTCCACTAGACTATATAGTGTTGGGTTGATGTCCACTAGATTATATAGTGTTGGGTTGACGTCCACTAGACTATATAGTGTTGGGTTGACGTCCACTAGAGTACTTTTGGGTGTCAGGGAAAATGTATGGAGTAGAAAGTACATTATTTTCTTTATGAATGCAGTGAAGTAAAAGTAAAAGTTGCCAAAAATATAAATAGTAAAGTACAGCTACTCCCAAAACTACTTAAGTAGTGCTTTAAAGTATTTTTATTTAAGTACTTCACACCACTGGGAAGACCTTCACTAGAAGGATAGTGTTGGGTAGACCTCCACCAGATAGCTAGTGTTGGGTAGACATCCCCTAGATATATAGTGTTGGGTAGACCTCCACTAGATGGATAGTGTTTGGTAGACCTCCACTAGATGGATAGTGTTTGGTAGACCTCCACTAGATGGATAGTGTTGGGTAGACCTCCACTAGATGGATAGTGTTGGGTAGACCTCCACTAGATGGATAGTGTTGGGTAGACCTCCACCAGATGGATAGCGTTGGGTAGACATCCACTTGATATATAGTGTTGGGTAGACATCCAGTAGATAGATATTGTTGGGTAGACGTCCACTAGATATATAGTGTTGGGTAGACCTCCACTAGATGGATAATGTTGGGTAGACATCCAGTAGATAGATATTGTTGGGTAGACGTCCACTAGATGGATAGTGTTGGGTAGACATCCACTAGATGGATAGTGTTGGGTAGACATCCACTAGATGGATAGTGTTGGGTAGACATCCACTAGATGGATAGTGTTGGGTAGACATCCAGTAGATAGATATTGTTGGGTAGACGTCCACTAGATATATAGTGTTGGGTAGACGTCCACTAGATATATAGTGTTATGTAGACCTCCACTAGATGATGGATAGTGTTGGGTAGACATCCACTAGATGGATAGTGTTGGGTAGACATCCAGTAGATAGATATTGTTGGGTCGACGTCCACTAGATATATAGTGTTGGGTAGACGTCCACTAGATATATAGTGTTGTGTAGACCTCCACTAGATGATGGATAGTGTTGGGTAGACATCCACTAGATGGATAGTGTTAGGTAGACATCCACTAGATGGATAGTGTTGGGTAGACATCCACTAGATGGATAGTGTTGGGTAGACATCCACTAGATGGATAGTGTTGGGTAGACATCCAGTAGATAGATATTGTTGGGTAGACGTCCACTAGATATATAGTGTTGGGTAGACGTCCACTAGATATATAGTGTTATGTAGACCTCCACTAGATGATGGATAGTGTTGGGTAGACATCCACTAGATGGATAGTGTTGGGTAGACATCCAGTAGATAGATATTGTTGGGTCGACGTCCACTAGATATATAGTGTTGGGTAGACGTCCACTAGATATATAGTGTTGTGTAGACCTCCACTAGATGATGGATAGTGTTGGGTAGACATCCACTAGATGGATAGTGTTGGGTAGACATCCAGTAGATAGATATTGTTGGGTAGACGTCCACTAGATATATAGTGTTGGGTAGACGTCCACAAGATATATAGTGTTGTGTAGACCTCCACTAGATGATGGATAGTGTTGGGTAGACATCCACTAGATGGATAGTGTTGGGTAGACATCCAGTAGATAGATATTGTTGGGTCGACGTCCACTAGATATATAGTGTTGGGTAGACGTCCACTAGATATATAGTGTTGTGTAGACCTCCACTAGATGATGGATAGTGTTGGGTAGACATCCACTAGATGGATAGTGTTGGGTAGACATCCACTAGGTGGATAGTGTTGGGTAGACATCCACTAGATGGTTAGTGTTGGGTACACATCAACTGGATGGTTAGTGTTGGGTAGACTTATCAGAGATGCATGCCACTCAGGAATTCACTCTCTGGTCACTAGGCCGTGGGTAAGCTGGCCTGTGTTTAGTCCAAGACCCCCAGCACCCGGACCACTGCCCCAGATATCAATCAGCTGAAACCTGAATGCAGTAGCATGCCTGTGATGTGGGAAGCAGAACCCCAACACCCGGACCACTGCCCTAGATATCAATCAGCTGAAACCTGAACGCAGTAGCATGCCTGTGATGTGGGAAGCAGAACCCCAGCACCCCCAGATATCAATCAGCTGAAACCTGAATGCAGTAGCATGCCTGTGATGTGGGAAGCAGAACCCCAGCACCCGGACCACTGCCCTAGATATCAATCAGCTGAAACCTGAACGCAGTAGCATGCCTGTGATGTGGGAAGTAGAACCCCAGCACCCCCAGATATCAATCTGCTGAAACCTGAACGCAGTAGCATGCCTGTGATGTGGGAAGTAGACCCCCAGTTAACACAGCTCGCATTGTGCAAATGTCACGGGTCGAAGTCTTGGCCTTTTTCAAGGAGTGATGAATGAGTCTGTGAATTCAGGAATTCAGCGGGTAGTGAAGGTTTGAAAAGGGGTACTGAAGTTGAGGTTTTTTTCAATGTTGACATGTGTCTTTGATGTAGCAGACAGCTCCCCGTTAGAGAACCGTGTGTGTTCACCAATGTCATGACACTTTTGTGGAACCCTGTGGCACCGTGGGTGACCTAAGAGGTGAGACTTTCACTGTTCTTATAGGTGTCACTGTGTACATTGTCTGTGTGTCTGTCTATGTGTCTGGCTGGCTGGCTGGCTGTCTGTCTATGTCTGTCTGTCTGTGTGTCTGTCTGTTTGGCAAACAAGGACAGCACCTGTCAATTGACATTTGAAGGATGCCTCAACACTTTAGTGTCCATTCACTGTAAGGTTAAAAAGACTTGTGGAAAGAGACGGTCCCACTTTATGTGGATATTCCCATATAGATACTCCACAGATGGTCACACTATCAACAAACTATCTGTTGATGATAAGCAACTGCTTGGACTTGGTTAGAAAGAGTTGATATTGTAAAATATCCTCCGTGTTATATCACCTTCTCAAGAAAGAATAGACTGAAGAAACCCTGAACTCAGCAGATGTGCTATGAAGATTCCCAACATACTGTAAGAAGTAAAGCTTTTTTCCACAGAAACTCCACAGAAAACCCATTGTTCCACAGACACTTTATTACATTGTCCCAAGATGGGTTCTTGCTCAAGCCAGTCTACTGACATATACTGTAGAGGTCAGGTAGGGCTATTTTCTACTGTTAGTCCTCAGGAAGGCAATCTGAACTTTCTGGGTCATAAAACGCTCGTTTATAGTCATTTTCAAGCTGAGTGAGACTGTGATGTTGTTCCTATCCAAATACCAAGCTGAGCTTTCAAGAAAATCAGACAGCTCTTTGTAAGACGGGAAAAAGTCGACAGAGCTATGGTATTTGGCACAGAGGCTTATGGGCAATGTCAGTAATTGTTACAATTTAAATTCCTTTGAATGCTCCCCCAAATTGAAATTCCTTGAGAGGAAACCATCATGTTGCAAATCACATGATTTGGAAAACAATGTAGCTGACAGCTTATAATGACTCTCCATAATGCAATATCTAGTTAAAATACACTGTTAACATGGGGTTGCCATTTCAAGAATGCCTGTTTGTCCCACGTGTCCGTCCAGGACTGTTTGAAGAGTAGCCCCATGTGAGAGCACTGTGGGGATAAATGGGCACACGTATCGGTTTCTCCCCCACACCTCCCACTGTCTCTTCTTTCTGTTTGTTTTCCTGCCATGGCACCGGGTCGCTCCAGCTGAGACTTGACATTTCACCTTGGCGTGGTCACGAGTCACGCAACATTTGGAGACACAGGGAGTCTAAGAAGTTCTTCAGCTTTTCCTCAGGCGCTCCTCAGCCGTACTTCAGCCAATTCACAGCCAATCCTCAGCGGTTCAGTTGAAATACTGTTGCCTGTTATCTGAACCTTCAGCTTTCATTGAAAGTTGAACCTGATGCTGTTGAAGCTGAAGGACGAAGCTAAAGGCTTAACAAGCATGAGTATACTGTATAGTTTTTGACACCCGCATTGTGTGAACGCTATGGACCTTCTGCAATATTCTACGTTGAGCAAGCTTTTTAGTCCAGGACTATGCTTAATCTGGTTCCAGGAAACCTATGAATCTTATGTCCTCTTTGCTTAAAGTTGGTGTGGACGTCTTGGTTGAAAGATGTTAATCTTACCAGAGTTATTAGGTTATGTAATGACTTGACAGAGCAAGTTGCTGAGTACTTTGGGGATTGGCAAATTTGGGCCAAAACCGTTCTGATGTTGTCTACGTACACACATGGAATGTGATGAGAGAGAAATGTCATTGAAGTTGCACAGAGTCTCATGTTAAGGGCAGAGGTATGGTTTCATAGCATAAATACCTCTCCTTCCTCCGCTAAATGTGAAAGACATTAGCGCATTCATGCTTCGGATTTGGTATGGCGCTTCCACAAACCCCAAATCCTGCATTCCTCAATTTATTTATTTCACAAGGTAGGCTAGTTGAGAACAAGTTCTCATTTACAACTGCGACCTGGCCAAGATAAAGCAAAGCAGTGTGACACAAACAACAGAGTTACACATGGAATAAACAAAAGTAGTCAATAACACAGTAGAAAAGTCTATATACAGTGTGTGCAAATGAGGTAAGATTAGGGAGGTAAGGCAATAAATAGGCCATAGTGGTGAAATAATTACAATTTAGCAATTAAACACTAGAGTGATAGATGTGCAGAAGATGAATGTGCAAGTAGACATACTGGGGTGCAAAGGAGCAAAAATAAATAAATAAATAACAGTTTGGAGATGAGGTAGTTGGATGGGCTATTTACAGATGGGTTATGTACAGGTGCAGTGATCTGTGAGCTGCTCTGACAGCTGGTGCTTAAAGTTAGTGAGGGATATATGAGTCTCCAGCTTCTGTGATTTTTGCAGTTCGTTCCAGTCATTGGCAGCAGAGAACTGAAAGGAAAAGCGGCCAAAGCAGGAATTGGCTTTGGGGGTGACCAGTGAAATATACCTGCTGGAGCGCGTGCTAGGGGTGGATGCTGTTATGGTAACCAGTGAGCTGAGATAAGGCGGGGCTCAATAACAGAGAATACGTCCGGGAGTCCATTTAGGGTCAGGTTATTTTGTTTATACCAGCATTACCTTATCCACAATGATGCTACATGGCTGACCTTAATGAATGTTCAGCGATGATTGTTTTAACAGCTCTTCATGAGACTGACTGGGAGTTAAAGGAGACCTTCAAGTCAAAGGGAAACAATGGGTCCCATTTCTCTGAAGGTAGCCGTGTCCCAGCCTGAACTCTCCCAGTCTACAGTATCACACTGTGCCAGAGGACAGCAGTAACCTCAGCAATAATCATATTCATAGCTATGAAAATATGAGCACTGCTGGAGCTCCAGAGGTGAAAATCATTTCCAGAGTCTGTGAGACTTGGACAGTTGATCCCAGACACAGTCCCCTCGCCACTAGTGTGTCTAAGCCTGGCTGCCATAGACTGCATGTGCAGCACAGTTAACAGCTTCACTCTTTGGCTACCATCTGAATTGTTGCACATATATTTATATCTCTCCCTCTTCAATATAAATAAATCCACTTGGGAAATTTGATAGTTTTTGAAGGAAGCTGAGCAATCTTTTAGTTTTGAGTCATATTTCTCGACATTTCCTACATGCTACATTAAGAGCATCTACTAAATGACTTATCTAGAGCATCTTACAGTTAGTGCATTCATCATATGATAGCTAGGTGGGAAAACCACATACCTCAGTCAGAGTAAGTATACTGAACAAAAACAACATGCAACAACTTTACTGAGTTACAGCTCATATGGAAATCAGTCAATTGAAATAAATTCATTAGTCCCTAATCTATGGATTTCACAGGACTGGGTAGGAGCGGTGCCATGGGTGGGGCAGGGAGGGTATAGGCCCACCCATTGGGGAGCCAGGCCCAGCCAATCAAAACAAGTTTCCCCCCACAATAAAATGGCTTTATTACAGAAATACTCATTTTCATCAGCTGCCCACAGACGATCCCACAGGTGAAGAAGCAGGATGTGGAGGGCCTGGGCTGGCATGGTTACACATGGTCTGCGGTTGTCAGGCCGGTTGGACGTACTGACAAATTGTCTAAAATGACACTGGAGGTGGCTTGTAGTAGAGAAATTAACATGCAATTCACTTGTAACAGCTCTGGTGGACATTCCTGCAGTCAACATTCAAATTGCATGCTCCCTCAACTTGAGACATCTGTGGCATTGTGTGACAAAACTGCACATTTTAGAGCAGCCTTTTATTGTCCCCAGCACAAGTTGCACTTATGTAATGATCATGCTGTTTAACTTCTTGATATGCCACACCTGTCAGGTGGATGGATTATCTTGGCAAAGGAGAAACACTCACTAAGAGGGATGTAAACAAATTTGTGCACAAAATTTGAGAGAAATTAACTTTGTGCGTATGGAACATTTCTGGGATCTTTTTTTTTTTTTTCAGCTCATGAGTCCAACCCTTTACATGTAGTGTTTATATTTTTTGTTCAGTATAAATGTTTCCTCAATAAAGTAGCTATCAGAAAGTGCTCGTAAGGTACCTTATTCAAACATTCAATGACATACAAAGCTTCTGTTTCAGTTGACATGACCTGCACTTATGATACCAGTGTTACGCACACCTCTTGGAGGGAACGCAACACCCTGCTACACTCAACTCCCCGTGGAGTGTAAGAGGTATGTGATTGCAGGTGCAAGTAAGGATGAGAGGCAGAGAATATTACCATTTACTAGGAATTTATTTCCTTAACACGGGTATATGTATGCCCGCAGTCCTCTTGCCTAAGCACTCCCAAGGTGAGGTGCCTTCCCCTCCCCCCTGGGAACACATGAAACAGAATAATACAAACTTAAAGTGAACAAGTTCAATAATCAAAAACACAGTCCTATTGGCACACACATACCTCAGAAGTAGCAGCTACAAAAAACTTCCACCAAAACTGTCTCTACAGGACATCCAAGAAGCTCTCACTTCCTGACAAAGGAACACTGGCTTTTCAAGCTACAGAAGTAGTCGCTAATTGCAGACAGCTGTGTCTCCTGACAAGAGGGCGGGGTCAGAACACCAATCTGAAATGGGGCCAACCAATCAGCTGCTTTGGACTTCAGGAAGCCATTTCCTGAAATACACACATTCAAACACATATAACCCATAACAGAAACTGGGGAACGTAACATCAGTTTACTACTTGAATATTGTATGATGTCATAATCTCAAGAAACCTATCATAGTAGTTTTAGATGACCAAGGATGTTGATGTCAAGTGCCATGTTTTGTTTAGGTAACCATTATACCACCATTATGTATACCACACCACTAAAACGTTACCTCATAGGAACAATGTGATGGAGACATGTTTTAAAACTACAGAGGTTTATGTGGTTGACCCATAACTCCAGGCAGTAAATTGATGGAGGTCTGGTTTTGCTATAAAGGGGTGTCAAGTGTTGGCAAGTAGCCTAGCGGGTCAAATCTACCAATGTGCCCCTTGAGCAAGGCTCTTAACCCTAATTGGATAAGAGCGCCTGCTAAATGACTAAAATGTAAATGTTAAATGTGGTCCCTTCCCTTTGGGACACCTCTGACCTGGTGAGTGAATTGCTCCTTTGCATGCCACTATCCTTTGTAGCCCAGGTGGTAAGGGTAGATAACAAAACATCCGCCATGCTGATCCTCAACACGGGGGCCCCTTAAGGATGCGTGCTCAGTCCCTTCCTGTCCTCCCTGTTCACTCATGACTGCACGGCCAGGCACGGCAGGCACAACTCCAACACCATCATTAAGTTTGCAGATGACACAACAGTGGTAGGCCTGATCACCGACAACGATGAGGCAGCCTATAGGGAGGAGGTCAGAGACCTGACCGTGTGGTGCAAGGACAAAAACCTCTCCCTCAACGTGATCAAGACAAAGGAGATTATTGTGGACTACAGAAAAAGGAGGACCGAGCACGCCCCCATTCTCATCGACGGGCTGTAGTAGAGCAGGTTGAGAGCTTCAAGTTCCTTGGCGTCTTAACATGGTCCAAGCACACCAAGACAGTCGTGAAGAGGGCACGACAAAACTTATTCCCCCTCAGGAGGCTGAAAAGATTTGGCATGGGTCCTCAGATCCTCAAAAGGTTCTTCAGCTGCACCATCGAGAGCATGCTCTTTAATTGTTTGTTACTTTCATTTGTTACTTTTTTGTGGGTATTTTCTTAAAACTGCATTGTTGGTTAGGGGCTTGTAAATAAGCATTTCACTGTAAGGTCTACAACAGTTGTATTCGGCGCATGTGGCAAGCACACTTTGATTTGATTTGATTTTGATTGGATTTGTCTTGGGCTACATATGTTTCTTGTGTTGACAGCTTAGGTTACTTTTAGAAGCTCTTGTAAAACAATATAACAATATATTGCATGATGGTAATCATATGTTGGTGTCTGATCTAAAGATATGCTAAACTTTGAGGAGATCTGTGTTTATGTATGAGGAGTATCAGGTGAAGTTTGTCATCACCTATAAGAACTTCATGTACTAAGACAATGTGTTACAAGGTGAAACGTCAAGAGATAATCAAGAAAGCCCATCTGCGTTTTGTGTTTTCATCCTGTCACATAAACGTCTTGGCAACAGTCTCTTGTTCCTACCCAAGAATACAAAGAGCCCTTCTATCTCAGATACTTCAGGAAGCTTTTATCTGTTCACCCAGCCCTGACGTAAACACAGAGTGTTTTAAATGCTCCACCACATTAAGTCATCGGAAGCCTTCACTGACATCTACGACATCTACAAGATCATCCTGACCTGACACTGACGTCCAACCCCAAAGTCGAGTGACAAACTATCTTCCCCTGAGCTCTACGTCATGACCAAAGAACTCTGAGCCTGCTTGTGTTTCAGCCAAGGAGAACTCATGGTGACCCATGGTCAGAGAACATGTGGGTAGTATTTAGCCCCAAGGAAGTAATTCAGTCACACGTGTGTATCCGTCTAGCCGGTATGACAATTTCCCGCTCTCCTTTCTTTCTCAATCTACCTCTTGCCTTCTCTTTCTCTATCTGTGTGTGTGTGTGTGTGTGTGTGTGTGTGTGTGTGTGTGTGTGTGTGTGTGTGTGTGTGTGTGTGTGTGTGTGTGTGTGTGTGTGTGTGTGTGTGTGTGTGTGTGTGTGTGTGTGTGTGTGTGAGAGAGAGAGAGAGAGAAGGAGAGGTTGAGAGAGAGCAAAAGAGAGAGCACGAGAGAGAGTCTGCGGTCAGAGGAGAAGTTAACATGCTGAGAGAGAGCGAGAGAGAGAGAGAGAGAGAGAGAGAGAGCGAGAGAAAGAGAGAGAGAGAGAGAATCTTCCCAGGGTCAATGTGGAGTGGATCCAGTGTTTATAGGCCAGTGTGTTTATGTGCGTGTCAGTCTGGGGTCAGAGGAGAACTCAACATGCTCCCACAGGAACACAGCCAGTCACAAACAAGGAAGATCACAAGTGTTTCAAATACCTGCTCTGATACTCACTGGGTGTGTGTTTGTTGAGTTAGCGAAGACATTCCAGTCAGATACATCGGTGTAGCAGAGTTTAAATGCCATCTCTTTCACACCATTATTTCTTAATAGATGAAACGTCATTAGGAGAAGTGCCTTCAATGTTATCACTATGTTTTTACAACGTCACAACTAATACTATTAATACAAAACAATTATAATATGCAATTCAGTTTTTGGGGATTTCGACTGTCTTGTTTTATGTTTCACAGGTTATTGGTGGGAGCTCCATATGAAACCAATGGTCACCACCAGACAGGGGATGTGTACAAATGCCCATTGGCCAAACGATCCAATGGCAGCTGCTCCAAACTCAACCTAGGTACAGTATAACTATCAACTCTCACAGGCTTGACATGTGCCTACTGTGCCTCTTGAGACGGATGTGTGTGTGTTGTAGCCGTTAGAGTGTGTGCATATGTACGTGCCTTATATGTGTGTTCATAGGTTGTGTGAGAGTGGAATCTGGGGACCGTGCTGTTCATTCCACCTTTAACAGTTTATGTACATTTCCACGTCTGTATCCTCCTAGGCATCACGCCACACGTCCACACGTTTCCTTAGATGAGACCTATCTGTTCTGTGTTGTACAGAGAGACACAGCAAGATGTGTGAACTAGCTGGCAGATATTGTATGGTGTAGACACTGCTGCGCCTGGCTTGACAACTTTAACGAACCTAGTTCCCAGAAGCTCCTTTCCTGCAGTCAAATGATCAAATCGCCCTCTAATGTTGTTAATATTTTTCATAATTTCATAATTAATAAACATTATTTCAGTCTTCTGTGATGTATATAAAGTGTCATATTGGGACGCAAAGACATTTCAGCTCTATATCTGACATGGTACAGATGTCTTCTTTTAAGCCCATAACCATGTGTGTGAGGTGTCTACTTTTGATTCAGACTAGATTTGTTTAAGACTACCAATAATCACTCTGTTACCCTGATTGAGCCCACTGCAGTAAAATGCTCTGGACACTGCCTCAAAGGACAGGTGTTTCGTCCTTTAGTTGGGAGATCTAGTATCATCTAGTATCACCTTCTTACTGCCATGTATAGTCAGTGGGTTTGCAGAAGCTTGTGAAGCGACTTGCCCGCAGGTACATAGCATAAGTGAAAAATATACGCAAAAGTTTTCAAAAGCTATAGAAACATCAAGCTGTTAGAATGAACATTGTTATTTCTTTGACACTGTCTTTTCTTGTTCCTCAAGGAAGGATATCTCTGACCAATGTCGCCGAGCGAAAAGACAAGATGAGGCTGGGGATGACGCTGACAACCAACCCCAAAGACAATAGCTTTGTGGTTAGTGATGAACACACAGTCTATCAAAAGTATGGTGTCATTATGTGTGGTTTCCACAGAGACTAACTTGGTGGTCAATTTCAGGGGTATGTGAAGAACAGTGGAGGCTGCTGAGAGGAGCGGCTCATAATAATGGCTGGAACGGAGCAAATGGAATGGCATTAAGAAAAGGGTTTGATGTATGCGATACCATTCCACCTATTCCGCTCCAGCCATTACCATGAGCCCGTCCTCCTCAATTAAGATGCCACCAACCTCCTGTGGTGGCACAGGAACCACATTTCGTTTTTCTGATGACCTTTTCATCCAGCGTAGGCCCATGGTACACGGTACATGTCTCAACGGTACTTGCCGTGCTGAATGTGTTTTCTTGTGTGTTGTACAGGTCTGTGGACCCCTATGGTCCTATGAGTGTGGCAGCTCATACTACAGCACTGGGATATGCTCTCGAGTCAACGCCAGCTTCAAATTCTCCAAAACCATAGCTCCAGCCTTCCAGAGTAAATACAGAGCACGCCCCTTTCCTGTTTGGCAATGTTTTATGGATCTTCTTCCATAAGTATAAGTCATTATTGATTGTAATGCATTAGACTGTTTCCCATTGCTCATCCGTAAAGGTTGCATTGATGGTGCAGTTCAGACATTATTGTGTTTTTCTCTGCTAGGGTGTGAGACCTACATGGATATAGTGATCGTTCTGGATGGTTCCAACTCCATCTACCCCTGGACGGAGGTACAAGCCTTTCTTATCAACATTCTACAGAAGTTCTACATTGGACCAGGCCAGATACAGGTGAGTTATGGGAAATGTGTCGCTCTGGCTAACCTGGTTGAATTGCCTGTTATGCCCCAGTTTCATTGGTTCAACTCTAGGTCTGGAGTGCCAAAGGATGATGTTGTCTGAGTCTAAGTTGCTGATTAGTAGAATGAAATCCAGATGTGATTTGTCCCTCCAGACCTGGCGTTAAACAGCCCTGTTATAATGTATGTGATATTGTTCAGGTTGGAGTGGTGCAGTATGGGGAGAAGGTGGTGCATGAGTTCCATCTGAACGACTACAAGTCAGTGGAGGAGGTGGTGAAGAGAGCAAGCAACATCCACCAGAGAGGCGGAGAGGAAACCAACACGGCACTCGGCATCAACGTTGCTCGGTAAGACTCCCTAACTGATATGAAACTACATCAGCAATATCCCTAATATTGAATCAGTATAGTATTATATGTCAATCTATTGTATCTCACAACAAATACAACTATAATGACATACAGTAAATTATTGTAAATTACACTAGTTAATAGTAATAGAAGACTATTAAAAAAACATTAAATACTGTATTTGTTACCTTATTCTGGGTTATTACTCAAATCCCACTTTTTGGCTATAAACTTTGAACCTTTCAAATATGAATTTAATAAATCACATGCCACAGCTCAGAAGCATTCAAGCGAGGAGCCCGACGAGGCGCCAAGAAGGTGATGATTGTGATCACTGACGGGGAGTCACATGACAGCCCTGACCTTCAACAGGCCATCGAGGACAGCGAGAAGGATGGCATCACCCGATACGCCATCGCTGTGAGTCACCGTCTCTGTCTCCTTCCTGTCCTCTCTCCTGCTACACCATCGCTGTGAGTCACCGTCTCTGTCTCCTTCCTGTCCTCTCTCCTGCTACACCATCGCTGTGAGTCACCCTCTCTGTCTCCTTCCTGTCCTCCTGCTACACCATCGCTGTGAGTCACCGTCTCTGTCTCCTTCCTGTCCTCTCTCCTGCTACACCATCACTGTGAGTCACCGTCTCTGTCTCCTTCCTGTCCTCTCTCCTGCTACACCATCGCTGTGAGTCACCGTCTCTGTCTCCTTCCTGTCCTCTCTCCTGCTACACCATCGCTGTGAGTCACCGTCTCTGTCTCCTTCCTGTCCTCTCTCCTGCTACACCATCACTGTGAGTCACCCTCTCTGTCTCCTTCCTGTCCTCTCTCCTGCTACACCATCGCTGTGAGTCACCGTCTCTGTCTCCTTCCTGTCCTCTCTCCTGCTACACCATCACTGTGAGTCACCGTCTCTGTCTCCTTCCTGTCCTCTCTCCTGCTACACCATCACTGTGAGTCACCCTCTCTGTCTCCTTCCTGTCCTCTCTCCTGCTACACCATCACTGTGAGTCACCCTCTCTGTCTCCTTCCTGTCCTCTCTCCTGCTACACCATCGCTGTGAGTCACCGTCTCTGTCTCCTTCCTGTCCTCTCTCCTGCTACACCATCGCTGTGAGTCACCGTCTCTGTCTCCTTCCTGTCCTCTCTCCTGCTACACCATCGCTGTGAGTCACCGTCTCTGTCTCCTTCCTGTCCTCTCTCCTGCTACACCATCGCTGTGAGTCACCGTCTCTGTCTCCTTCCTGTCCTCTCTCCTGCTACACCATCGCTGTGAGTCACCGTCTCTGTCTCCTTCCTGTCCTCTCTCCTGCTACACCATCGCTGTGAGTCACCGTCTCTGTCTCCTTCCTGTCCTCTCTCCTGCTACACCATCGCTGTGAGTCACCGTCTCTGTCTCCTTCCTGTCCTCTCTCCTGCTACACCATCGCTGTGAGTCACCGTCTCTGTCTCCTTCCTGTCCTCTCTCCTGCTACACCATCGCTGTGAGTCACCGTCTCTGTCTCCTTCCTGTCCTCTCTCCTGCTACACCATCACTGTGAGTCACCGTCTCTGTCTCCTTCCTGTCCTCTCTCCTGCTACACCATCGCTGTGAGTCACCGTCTCTGTCTCCTTCCTGTCCTCTCTCCTGTTACATCATCGCTTTAAGTTTTTCCACTGCCGTTGCTCTAATGTCCAAAAGTTATCAAAATGTCATAAACCACTAAATGTAAGCATAACTGGAAACAGCTGCTCATTTTTGGAGGCATGAAGCAATGTTACGGTAGCTAGTAAATAGAGAAGGACCTGTAACTAACTACCTAACTGACAATAAGTGCATTTTTTTACCCCACATTTAACTAGCTAGCTAACATTTGTATTTTGTTATTTATTATGGATCCCCATTAGCTGCTGCCAAGGAAGCAGCTACTCTACCTGGGGTCAAGCAAAATGAAGGCAGTTAAACAATTTAAAAAACATTACAATACATTAACAACAGATTTCACAACACATTAAGAGTGTGTCCTCGGGCCCCTACTCTACTACCACATATCTACAACACAAAATCTGTGTACCTGTGTGTATGTTATCGTGTGTGTGTATCCATGTGTCTGTGCCTGTGTTTGTGTTGCTTCACAGTCCCCGATGTTCCATAAGGTGTATTTTTAAATTCTATTTTACTGCTTGTATGAGTTACTTGATGTGGAACAGAGTTCCATGTAGTCGTGGCTTTAAGTAGTACTGTTTAACTGACAGATAGAAAGTAGACTAGCTACAGTTATTACATATATTTACAGTTAGTCAGCTGCTGCTTCTACTCTCTTTTGCTAACTACCATAATACTGCTTCATGCCTCCATAATGACAAGGTGGCTACAGTTACTGTAGTACAATGTTCATTTTTTCTGGTTTGGGACATGTACACTTTCAACGCACATTGGGATGTGATGTGAGCTTCACCAGTGCTCCAAAGAGTACAGAGGTTTACACAGAACCCAAACCGGCTGTGCGCATGCGCCATCGTGCGCCATCGTGCATACATTTATTTTGTCCCCCCACACCAAACGCGATCACGACACGCAGGTTAAAATATCAAAACAAACTCTGAGCCAATTACATTAATTTGGGGACAGGTCGAAAAGCATTAAAACTTTATGGCAATTTAGCTAGCTAGCTTGCACTTGCTAGATAATTTGTCCTATTTAGCTAACTTGTTGTTGCTAGCTAATTTGTCCTGCGATATAAACATTGAGTTGTTATTTTACCTGAAATGCACAAGGTCCTCTACTCCGACAATTAATCCACACATAAAACAGTCAACCGAATTGTTTCTAGTCATCTCTCCTCCTTCTAGGCTTTTTCTTCTCTGGACTTTATATTGAGATTGACATTACCGCCACTGACCTTGTTCGTCTTTCAGTCACCCACGTGGGTATAACCAATGAGGAGATGGCACATGGGTACCTGCTTCTATAAACCAATGAGGAGATGGGAGAGGCAGGACTTGCAGCGCGATCTGCGTCAGAAATAGAAAGGACTTCTATTTTAGCCCTTGGCAACGCAGATGCTCGTTGGCGCGCGTGAGCAGTGTGGGTGCAATAATTGAATAACATAGATTTATAAATTTATTTTGCAACGCTTGTGCACCCGACGTGAGCGGTGAAGTCAGGGTATTAGACAGAGCCTAAACGGTTTAGTGCCCTCTCAAAACGTATATACACAGCCAGCCAAGTGGTTGAAGGTGTGAATGATCTTTCCAAGCCCACAGAACACTTTGGTTGACACCGCTTTGGCGTGGGGTTCTCCTGAGCTTATTCAGCCCATAGATTATGAGGTGAGGGGCCCAGTCAAACCAGGCCATGGGCATCTAAGAAGAGAAGGGAGGTGCTGAGTTCATTTGGTTGCTGACAGCTGGAATTTGTGACAGCAGGCAACAGGGACACGGTCCACCAAAGGATTGGAAGTTGGAACCACCCTTCTCTGGTTAAACTTCTAAGTCTATCTAAAGTGTGCCAGTTTCCCTTTTGGTGTGTGTGGGCAACAGGATTGTTGAGTCACAGTTCATAAGTGAGATGGCTCTATAGTAGGGCACTCTACAGCAAAGTCTGGTGATTGATGTCTCTGCCTGATTGTCACCAGGTGCTTGGCTACTACAACCGGCGTGGAATCAACCCAGAGGCATTCCTGAATGAAATCAAGTACATCGCCAGTGACCCTGATGATAAGCACTTCTTCAAGGTGACTGATGAGTCTGCCTTGAAGGACATTGTGGACGCGCTTGGGGATAGGATCTTCAGTTTGGAAGGTATTCCATGTAACTCTGTAAAACAACCATCTGTAAACCACAAACTAGACCCAACTCATTTCCTTTTCCTGTACTCAAAGAAAATAATTCCTCCTGCTGAACTCACCTGGTCTTCGTCTACAGGGACCAGTAAAAACGGGACGGCCTTTGGGCTCCAGATGTCCCAGGCTGGCTTCTCTTCACACTTCGTGGAGGTGAGTCTCACCACTGCTGCCGGTATACCCCCAGCCCCACCACACGCACAGCGCTTTCTCCTACTCCTGACAGGTTTCCACCCCCCCATCCCATCCCATCCCTCCCCTCCCTCACTCTCCAGGTTCCTGGGGGGCATGCTGTGATGCTGAGGTCATTCTGATTAAGGAGCCCCTCACTGACGACAGTCATTGTTCCACTTTGACCTTCCAGAGGTGGCAATAAGACACTCTGAAGTCCCCAGGGGGTCAAATCGTAGCAGGGAAGCCTGAAAGAACATCTCACCAGAGAGTTTTTATTTTACCTTTATGTAACTAGGGGCAGAATGACAGATTTTTACCTTGTCAACTCGGGATCCGATCTTGCAACCTTTTGGTTACTAGTCCAACACTCTAACCACTAGGCTACCTGCCGCCCCTTAAAAGATGTTGGGGTGTTTTTTCTGGAAGTTTTGGTTGCATTCAGACCTGATAGGGGCAGTGTGTTGGCTTTGGGCTTGACACAGCTGGAGAGGTATCCACAAGTCTCTGTCCAACTCTTGTTTTCTACTGTAGCTTCATCACCATCCTCCCGCATGTACCAGTCTTCCTGTTTTCTACTGTAGCTGACATCACCATCGTCCCCCATGTACCAGTCTTCCTGTTTTGTACTGTAGCTGACATCACCATCCTCCCCCATGTACCAGTCTTCCTGTTTTCTACTGTAGCTGACATCACCATCCTCCCCCATGTACCAGTCTTCCTGTTCTCTACTGTAGCTGACATCACCATCCTCCCCCATGTACCAGTCTTCCTGTTCTCTACTGTAGCTGACATCACCATCCTCCCCCATGTACCAGTCTTCCTGTTCTCTACTGTAGCTGACATCACCATCCTCCCCCATGTACCAGTCTTCCTGTTCTCTACTGTAGCTGACATCACCATCCTCCCCCATGTACCAGTCTTCCTGTTCTCTACTGTAGCTGACATCACCATCCTCCCCCATGTACCAGTCTTCCTGTTCTCTACTGTAGCTGACATCCCCATCCTCCCCCATGTACCAGTCTTCCTGTTCTCTACTGTAGCTGACATCACCATCCTCCCCCATGTACCAGTCTTCCTGTTCTCTACTGTAGCTGACATCACCATCCTCCCCCATGTACCAGTCTTCCTGTTCTCTACTGTAGCTGACATCACCATCCTCCCCCATGTACCAGTCTTCCTGTTCTCTACTGTAGCTGACATCACCATCCTCCCCCATGTACCAGTCTTCCTGTTCTCTACTGTAGCTGACATCACCATCCTCCCCCATGTACCAGTCTTCCTGTTCTCTACTGTAGCTGACATCACCATCCTCCCCCATGTACCAGTCTTCCTGTTCTCTACTGTAGCTGACATCACCATCCTCCCCCATGTACCAGTCTTCCTGTTCTCTACTGTAGCTGACATCACCATCCTCCCCCATGTACCAGTCTTCCTGTTCTCTACTGTAGCTTCATCACCATCCTCCCCCATGTACCAGTCTTCCTGTTTTCTACTGTAGCTGACATCACCATCCTCCCCCATGTACCAGTCTTCCTGTTCTCTACTGTAGCTGACATCACCATCCTCCCCCATGTACCAGTCTTCCTGTTCTCTACTGTAGCTGACATCACCATCCTCCCCCATGTACCAGTCTTCCTGTTCTCTACTGTAGCTGACATCACCATCCTCCCCCATGTACCAGTCTTCCTGTTCTCTACTGTAGCTGACATCACCATCCTCCCCCATGTACCAGTCTTCCTGTTCTCTACTGTAGCTGACATCACCATCCTCCCCCATGTACCAGTCTTCCTGTTCTCTACTGTAGCTGACATCACCATCCTCCCCCATGTACCAGTCTTCCTGTTCTCTACTGTAGCTGACATCACCATCCTCCCCCATGTACCAGTCTTCCTGTTCTCTACTGTAGCTGACATCACCATCCTCCCCCATGTACCAGTCTTCCTGTTCTCTACTGTAGCTGACATCACCATCCTCCCCCATGTACCAGTCTTCCTGTTCTCTACTGTAGCTGACATCACCATCCTCCCGCATGTACCAGTCTTCCTGTTCTCTACTGTAGCTGACATCACCATCCTCCCCCATGTACCAGTCTTCCTGTTCTCTACTGTAGCTGACATCCCCATCCTCCCCCATGTACCAGTCTTCCTGTTCTCTACTGTAGCTGACATCACCATCCTCCCGCATGTACCAGTCTTCCTGTTCTCTACTGTAGCTGACATCACCATCCTCCCCCATGTACCAGTCTTCCTGTTCTCTACTGTAGCTGACATCACCATCCTCCCCCATGTACCAGTCTTCATTTTTTTCTTTCTTTTTACTCTCTCCATCTGCGTCCCAGATTCAGGTTTGCTGATGCAATAGCTTTGATTTTCCAGTTCCACGCCACAGTTGAAGCACAACCTGACTAGGGAACAATAAATATATCCCTTTTTCTTAAAACAATAAATAGAGAAACTGCAGCTGGGTGACAGGGATGGCTGGAAATTCCGTACTCCAGAAGGCTGGATTCCAGGGATAGCACTTTCTCAACAAACGCAACCCGAGTGTTGAGAGTAGGATAACTTATTGGAAAGACTTCGAGAGCTTTAATGAAGGAGAAAACTGTCCCAAAAGACCAGATGGTTTTGTTGAATGTGGAGTGTGCCAGCTTGATTCTGCTCAAGTCCTACATACCCAGACATCCTATTCTCCAATGCAGTCCAGCTAGCCAGAGATCTATATGTTTGTTTATTGCTATGGCTTCCTCCAACTCAGAGTAATAATGTTGAAAAGGGATTCCCAGATATAAGGCATTGTTACACACCCAGTTGTGTGTAATTGGCCGCAGGTTGGACGATGAGAATGGACATGTTCCAGGTAGTCTTTATTGTAGATATTCAGATCTCAACAAGCCTGAAGAGGTGTATAGTGGGGATTATTTGGAGCTACATCACCATGGAAACAGTGTGCACCACCACCAAAACAGATACCCACAGAGTCTAGCACCCCACAGCTGTCAGAAACTGACGTAGGGTCAGTCTGTGAATCAGTCACTCAGTGAGCTAGATGATTCCATGTCCCAGGAAGTGGGCGAGAAGTAGTCCAAGAGTGTTCCGTCAGTTGTATGCTAACTGGTAGCTAACCGTTGGAAAATGTTCCGTCTGCATATTATGCGTGGCAGAGGAGGGACTAAATTAGCCTCGGGGAACACTGTAATTATAAAACTGACATGTACTCAAAGTAGGATGAACAAATGTCCATCGTCAGCCCATATGCTATCTTCTTCTCCCGTGTGGTTACTGGTTACTGGTTGGTTACTGGTTGGTTACTGGTTGGTTACTGGTTGGTTACTGGTTGGTTACAGGTGACAGTGTTTTGTCCTTTTTTGATGACCCAGACCCAAAAATGCCCCTACTATAACGTATTATAATGATGAACCTGTAACGTTTTTCATCAACATTCTTTCATATTACTTTGTGTGGTGCATACAGGTGATGGAACACGTGTTTGTGTGGTGCATACAGGTGATGGAACACGTGTTTGTGTGGTGCATACAGGTGATGGAACACGTGTTTGTGTGGTGCATACAGGTGATGGAACACGTGTTTGTGTGGTGCATACAGGTGATGGAACACGTGTTTGTGTGGTGCATACAGGTGATGGAACACGTGTTTGTGTGGTGCATACAGGTGATGGAACACGTGTTTGTGTGGTGCATACAGGTGATGGAACACGTGTTTGTGTGGTGCATACAGGTGATGGAACACGTGTTTGTGTGGTGCATACAGGTGATGGAACACGTGTTTGTGTGGTGCATACAGGTGCATACAGGTGATGGAACACGTGTTTGTGTGGGTAGGCAGACTAACGTTTTGACTGATTTATTGTTTATTAAGCTATTGTTGGCAGAACTCGTGAACGGTCATCAAACTCTTAAAGTTTCTGCAAAAAAATCCTTGCTGGAGTCTGGGGACTAGAGGGAGGCTGGGGATTGTAGCCTGGGAGGAAGGATGATTTCATTTAGAGAGAAAGGATTTATTTATCATCATCATCATCAACCTGTGTACTCATCACCTTCTCCATTTTACCATCATTGCCTGCTGAACCAATGGCAATACATGCACGCGCACACACACACACACACACACACACACACACACACACACACACACACACACACACACACACACACACACACACACACACACACACACACACACACACACACACACACACACACACACACACACGATGTCAATATGTTTTTATGTTCACACTAAGTGCCTGTCTCCAAACTGTCCCTAAAGGATGGGATCCTGGTGGGGGCACCGGGGGCCTACGACTGGAATGGAGCCGTCCTGAAGGAGACACGACAGGGGAAGGTGGTTCCACCCAAGTCCTCCTACTCACATGAATTCCCAGAGGAGCTGAAGAACCATGGCGCCTACCTAGGTGAGGGAGGAATTGACGATCTAAAGGATTGGTCACAGAGGTGTTTGGTTTGGGTAGATCTATAGACTCCTCCCCCTGATCCTCTCTCTGTCATTCATCCTCTCTCTGCCCTTCATCCTCTCTCTGCCCTTCATCCTCTCTCTGCCCTTCATCCTCTCTCTGCCCTTCATCCTCTCTCTGCCCTTCATCCTCTCTCTGCCCTTCATCCTCTCTCTGTCATTCATCCTCTCCCTGTCCTCTATCTGTCCTTCATCCTCTCTCTGTCCTTCATCCTCTCTCTGTCCCTCATCCTCTCTCTGACCTTCATCCTCTCTCTGCCCTTCATCCTCTCTCTGTCATTCATCTTCTCTCTGTCCTTCATCCTCTCTCTGTCCCTCATCCTCTCTCTGTCCCTCATCCTCTCTCTGTCCCTCATCCTCTCTCTGTCCCTCATCCTCTCTCTGTCCCTCATCCTCTCTCTGTCACTCATCTCCTCTCTCTTCACCTTTACTGTCTCTACAGTCTACTGTTCACCATCTCCTCTCTCTCTCTCTCTTCACCTTTACTGTCTCTACAGTCTACTGTTCACCCATCTCCTCTCTCTCTCTCTCTTCACCTTTACTGTCTCTACAGTCTACTGTTCACCATCTCCTCTCTCTCTCTCTCTTCACCTTTACTGACTCTACAGTCTACTGTTCACCATCTCCTCTCTCTCTTCACCTTTACTGTCTCTACAGTCTACTGTTCACCATCTCATCTCCTCTCTCTCTTCACCTTTACTGTCTCTACAGTCTACTGTTCACCCATCTCCTCTCTCTCTCTCTCTTCACCTTTACTGTCTCTACAGTCTACTGTTCACCATCTCATCTCCTCTCTCTCTCTTCACCTTTACTGTCTCTACAGTCTACTGTTCACCCATCTCCCTCTCTCTCTCTTCACCTTTACTGTCTCTGCAGTCTACTGTTCACCCATCTCCTCTCTCTCTCTTCACCTTTACTGTCTCTACAGTCTACTGTTCACCATCTCATCTCCTCTCTCTCTTCACCTTTACTGTCTCTACAGTCTACTGTTCACCATCTCCTCTCTCTCTCTCTCTTCACCTTTACTGTCTCTACAGTCTACTGTTCACCATCTCATCTCCTCTCTCTCTTCACCTTTACTGTCTCTACAGTCTACTGTCACCCATCTCACTCTCCTCTCTCTCTTCACCTTTACTGTCTCTACAGTCTACTGTGTCACCCATCTCCTCTCTCTCCTCATTCACCTTTAATGTCTCTACAGTCCTACTGTTCCCAATCTCATCTACCTCTCTCTGTTCACCTTTCCTGTCTCTACAGTCTACTGTTCACCAATCTCATCTCCTATCCTCTCTCTCTCATTCCTTTACTGTCTTCTACAGTCTACTGTTCACCATGACATCCTCCTCTCTCTTCACCTTTACATGTCTCGACAGTCTACTGGTCACCATCTCATCTCCTCTCGCTCTTCACCCTTTACTGTCTCTACAGTCTACTCGTTCACCACTCCTCCTCTGCTCCTCTTCACCTTTACTAGTCTCGACAGTTCTACTGTTGCACCATCTCATCTCCTCTCTCTCTCTTCATCACCTGTACTGTTCTCTACAGTCTACTGTTCACCATCTCATCTGCCTCTCTCTCTGCACACACTTGACTGTCTCATACAGTCTACTGTTTCCCACTTCCTCTCTCTCCTCTCTCTCACCTTTACTGTCTTACAGTCTACTGTTCACCATCCATCTCCTCTCTCTCTTCACCTTTACTGTCTATACAGTCTACTGTTCACCCATCTCTCTCTCTCTCTTCACTTACTGTCTCTGCAGTTACTGTCACCATCTCCTCTCTCTCTCTTCACCTTTACTGTCTCTACAGTTACTGTTCACCATCATCTCCTCTCTCTTCACCTTTACTGTCTCTACAGTCTACTGTCACCATCTCCTCTCTCTCTCTCTCTTCACCTTTACTGTCTCTACGTCTACTGTTCACCATTCTCCTCTCTCTCTTCACCTTTACTGTTCTACAGTCTACTGTTCACCCATCCCTCTCTCTCTCTCTCTTCACCTTTACTGTCTCTACAGCTATGTTCACCCATCCTCCTCTCTCTTCACCTTTACTGTCTCTACAGTCTACTGTTCAATCTCATCTCCTCTCTTCACCTTTACTGTCTCTACAGTCTATGTTCACCATCTCATTCCTCTCTCTCTTCACCTTACTGTCTCTACAGTCTACTGTTCACCATTCATCTCCTCTCTCTTCACTTAATGTCTCTACAGTCTACTGTTCACCATCTCATTCTCTCTCTCTTCACCTTTACTGTCTCTACAGTCTACTGTTCACCCCTCTTCTCTCTTCACCTTTACTGTCTCTACAGTCTACTGTTCACCATCTCATCTCCTCTCTCTCTTCACCTTTACTGTCTCTACAGTCTACTGTTCACCATTCATTCCTCTCTCTCTCACCTTTACTGTCTCTACAGTCTACTGTTCACCATCCTCTCTCTCTCTCTTCACCTTACTGTCTCTACAGTCTACTGTTCACCATCTCTCTCTCTCTTACCTTACTGTCTTACAGTCTACTGTTCACCATCTCATCTCCTCTCTCTCTTCACCTTTACGTCTCTACAGTCTACTGTTCACCATCATCTCTCTCTCTTCACCTTTACTGTCTTACAGTCTACTGTTCACCCATCTCCCCCTCTCTCTCTTCACCTTTACTGTCTCTACAGTCTACTGTTCCCATCATCTCCTTCTCTCTCACCTTTACTGTCTCTACAGTCTACTGTTCACCCATCTCCTCCCTCTCTCTCTCTTCACCTTTACGTGTCTACAGTCTATGTTCACCATCTCATCTCTCTCTCTTCACCTTTACTGTCTCTACAGTCTACTGTTCACCATCTCCTCTCTCTCTTCACCTTTACTGTCTCTACAGTCTACTGTTCACCATCTCATCTCCTCTCTCTCTTCACCTTTACTGTCTCTACAGTCTACTGTTCACCCATCTATATCCTCTCTCTCTTCACCTTTACTGCTTACAGTCTACTGTTCACCCATCTCCTCTCTCCTCTCTCACCTTTACTGTCTTACAGTTACTGTTCACCATCTCTCTCTCTTCACCTTACTGTATCTACAGTCTACTGTTCACCATCTCATCTCCTCTCTCTTCACCTTTACTGTCTCTACAGTCTACTGTTCACCATCTCATCTCCTCTCTCTTCACCTTTACTGTCTCTACAGTCTACTGTTCACCCATCTCCTCCTCCTCTCTCTTCCTTGACTGTCCTCTACAGTCTACTGTTCACCCATCTCTCTCTCTCTCTCTTCACCTTTACTGTCTCTACAGTCTACTGTTCACCATCTCATCTCCTCTCTCTCTTCACCTTTACTGTCTCTACAGTCTACTGTTCACCATCTCATCTCTCTCTCTCTCTTCACCTTTACTGTCTCTACAGTCTACTGTTCACCCATCTCATCTCCTCTCTCTCTCTTCACCTTTACTGTCTCTACAGTCATCTCCTCTCTCTCTCTCTCTTCACCTTTACTGTCTCTACAGTCTACTGTTCACCATCTCCTCTCTCTCTCTCTCTTCACCTTTACTGTCTCTACAGTCTACTGTTCACCCATTCCCTCTCTCTTAACCTTTACTCTCTACAGTCTACTGTTCACCATATCATCTCCTTCTCTTCACCTTTACTCTCTACAGTCTACTGTTCACCATCTCATCTCTCTCTCTCTCTTCACCTTTACTGTCTCTACAGTCTACTGTTCACCATCTCTCTCTCTCTCTCTCTTCACCTTTACTGTCTCTACAGTCTACTGTTCACCCATCTCCTCTCCTCTCTCTCTTCACCTTTACTGTCTCTACAGTCTACTGTTCACCCTCTCATCTCCTCTCTCTCTTCACCTTTACTGTCTCTACAGTCTACTGTTCACCATCTCATCTCCCTCTCTCTTCACCTTTACTGTCTCTACAGTCTACTGTTCACCCATCTCATCTCTCTCTCTCTTCACCTTTACTGTCTCTACAGTCTACTGTTCACCATCTCATCTCCTCTCTCTCTTCACCTTTACTGTCTCTACAGTCTACTGTTCACCCATCTCCTCTCCTCTCTCTCTTCACCTTTACTGTCTCTACAGTCTACTGTTCACCATCTCTCTCTCTCTCTTCACCTTTACTGTCTCTACAGTCTACTGTTCACCATCTCATCTCCTCTCTCTCTCACCTTACTGTCTCTACAGTCTACTGTTCACCATCTCATCTCCTCTCTCTTCACCTTTACTGTCTCTACAGTCTACTGTTCACCATCTCATCTCCTCTCTCTCTTCACCTTTACTGTCTCTACAGTCTACTGTTCACCATCTCATCTCCTCTCTCTTCACCTTTACTGTCTCTACAGTCTACTGTTCACCATCTCATCTCCTCTCTCTTCACCTTACTGTCTCTACAGTCTGTTCACCATCTCCTCTCTCTCTTCACCTTACTGTCTCTACAGTCTACTGTTCACCATCTCATCTCCTCTCTCTCTTCACCTTTACTGTCTCTACAGTAGACTGTTCACCATATCTCTCCTCTCTCTCACCTTTACTGTCTTACAGTCTACTGTTCACCATCCTCTCTCTCTCTCTCTTCAACCTTTACTGTCTCTACAGTCTACTGTTCACCATCTATCTCCTCTCTCTCTTCACCTTACTGTCTACAGTCTATGTTCACCCATCTCCTCTCTCTCTTCACCTTAGTCTGACAGTCTACTGTTACCCATATCCTATCTCTCTCTTCACCTTACTGTCTCTACAGTCTACTGTTCACCATCTCATCCTCTCTCTTCACCTTTACTGTCTCTACAGTCTACTGTTCACCATCTCCTCTCTCTCTCTCTCTTCACCTTTACTGTCTCTACAGTCTACTGTTCACCATCTCATCTCCTCTCTCTCTTCACCTTTACTGTCTCTACAGTCTACTGTTCACCCATCTCCTCTCCTCTCTCTCTTCACCTTTACTGTCTCTACAGTCTACTGTTCACCCATCCTCTCTCTCTCTCTTCACCTTTACTGTCTCTACAGTCTACTGTTCACCCATCTCCTCTCTCTCTTCACCTTTACTGTCTCTACAGTCTACTGTTCACCATCTCATCTCCTCTCTCTCTTCACCTTTACTGTCTCTACAGTCTACTGTTCACCATCTCATCTCCTCTCTCTTCACCTTTAATGTCTCTACAGTCTACTGTTCACCATCTCATCTCCTCTCTCTCTTCACCTTTACTGTCTCTACAGTCTACTGTTCACCATCTCCTCTCTCTCTCTTCACCTTTACTGTCTCTACAGTCTACTGTTCACCATCTCATCTCCTCTCTCTCTCTTCACCTTTACTGTCTCTACAGTCTACTGTTCACCATCTCATCTCCTCTCTCTTCACCTTACTGTCTCTACAGTCTACTGTTCACCATCTCCTCTCTCTCTCTTCACCTTTACTGTCATCTCCTCTCTCTCTTCACCTTTACTGTCTCTACAGTCTACTGTTCACCATCTCATCTCCTCTCTCTCTTCACCTTTACTGTCTCTACAGTCTACTGTTCACCATCTCCTCTCTCTCTCTCTCTTCACCTTTACTGTCTCTACAGTCTACTGTTCACCCATCTCCTCTCTCTCTTCACCTTTACTGTCTCTACAGTCTACTGTTCACCATCTCATCTCCTCTCTCTCTTCCTTTACTGTCTCTACAGTCTACTGTTCACCATCTCATCTCCTCTCTCTCTTCACCTTTACTGTCTCTACAGTCTACTGTTCACCCATCTCCTCCCCTCTCTCTCTTCACCTTTACTGTCTTACAGTCTACTGTTCACATCTCATCTCCTCTATCTCTTCACCTTTACTGTCTACAGCTACTGTTCACCCATCTCCTCCCTCTCTCTCTCTTCACCTTTACGTTCTACAGTCTACTGTTCAATCTCATCTCTCTATCTTCACCTTTACTGTCTCTACAGTCTACTGTTCACCATCTCCTCTCTCTCTCACCTTTACTGTCTCTACAGTCTACTGTTCACCAATCTCATCTCCTCTCTCTTCACCTTTACTGTCTCTACAGTCTACTGTTCACCATCTCATCTCTCTCTCTTCACCTTTACTGTCTCTACAGTCTACTGTTCACCCATCTCTCTCTCTCTCTCTTCACCTTACTGTCTCTACAGTCTACTGTTCACCATTCTCTCTCCTCTTCACCTTTCTGTCTACAGTCTACTGTTCACCATCTCATCTCCTCTCTCTTCACCTTTACTGTCTTACAGTCTACTGTTCACCATCTCATCTACTCTCTCTCTTCACCTTTACGTCTCTACAGTCTACTGTTCACCATTCACCCTCTCTCTCTTCACCTTATGTCTTACAGTCTACTGTCACCATCTCATCTCCTCGCTCTCTTCACCTTTACTGTATCTACAGTCTACTGTTCACCCATCTCCTCCCTCTCTCTCTCTCACTTACTGTCTCTACAGTCTACTGTTCACCATCTCATCTCTCTCTTCACCTTACTGCTCTACAGTCTACTGTTCACCATCTCCTCCTCTCTTCACCTTTACTGTCTCTACAGTCTACTGTCACATTCATCTCCTCTCTCTCTTTCACCTTTACTGTCTCTACAGTCTAACTGTCACCATTCCTCTCTCTTCTCTTCCTTTACTGTCTCTACAGTCTATGTTCACCCATCTCCTCTCTCTCTCACCTTTACTGTCTCTACAGTCTACTGTTCACCCATCTCCTCTCTCTCTTCACCTTTACTGTCTCTACAGTCTACTGTTCACCATCTCATCTCCTCTCTCTCTTCACCTTTACTGTCTCTACAGTCTACTGTTCACCCATCTCCTCTCTCTCTCTCTTCACCTTTCTGTCTCTACAGTCTATGTTCACCCATCTCCTCTCCTTCTTCACCTTTACTGTCTCTACAGTCTACTGTTCACATTCATCCCTTCTCTCTTCACCTTACTGTCTACAGTCTACTGTTCACATCTCATCTCCTCTCTCTCTTAACCTTTACTGTCTCTACAGTCTACTGTTCACCATCTCTCTCTCTCTCCTCTTCACCTTTACTGTCTCTACAGTTACTGTTCACCATCTCATCTCCCTCTCTCTCTTCACCTTTACTGTCTCTACAGTCTACTGTTCACCATCTCCTCTCTCTCTCTCTTCACCTTTACTGTCTCTACAGTCTACTGTTCACCCATCTCCTCTCTCTCTTCACCTTTACTGTCTCTACAGTACTGTTCACCATCTCATCTCCTCTCTTCTTATACTGTCTCTACAGTCTACTGTTCACCATCTCATCTCCTCTCTCTCTTCACTTACTGTCTCTACAGTCTATGTTCACACTATCTCCTCCTCTCTTCACCTTTACTGTCTCTACAGTCTACTGTTCACCATCTCATCTCCTCTCTCTCACCTTTACTGTCTCTACAGTCTACTGTTCACCATCTCCTCTCTATCTTTCACCTTACTGTCTCTACAGTCTACGTTCACCATCTCATCTCCTCTCTCTCTCTTCACCTTTAACTGTCTCTACAGTCTACTGTCACCCATCTCATCTCCTCTCTCTCTTCACCTTTACTGTCTCTACAGTCTACTGTTCACCCATCTCCTCTCTCTCTCTCTCTTCACCTTTACTGTCTCTAAAGTCTACTGTTCACCATCTCATCTCCTCTCTCTCTCTTCACCTTTACTGTCTCTACAGTCTACTGTTCACCCATCTCCTCTCTCTCTCTTCACCTTTACTGTCTCTGCAGTCTACTGTTCACCATCTCCTCTCTCTCTCTTCACCTTTACTGTCTCTACAGTCTACTGTTCACCATCTCATCTCCTCTCTCTCTCTTCACCTTTACTGTCTCTACAGTCTACTGTTCACCATCTCCTCTCTCTCTTCACCTTTACTGTCTCTACAGTCTACTGTTCACCATCTCATCTCTCTCTCTCTTCACCTTTACTGTCTCTACAGTCTACTGTTCACCCATCTCCTCTCTCTCTCTCTCTTCACCTTTACTGTCTCTACAGTCTACTGTTCACCATCTCCTCTCTCTCTTCACCTTTACTGTCTCTACAGTCTACTGTTCACCATCTCATCTCCTCTCTTCACCTTTACTGTCTACAGTTACTGTTCACCATCTCATCTCCTCTCTCTTCACCTTTACTGTCTCTACAGTCTACTGTTCACCATCTCCTCTCTCTCTTCACCTTTAATGTCTCTACAGTCTACTGTTCACCATCTCATCTCCTCTCTCTCTTCACCTTACTGTCTCTACAGTCTACTGTTCACCATCTCCTCTCTCTCTCTTCACCTTTACTGTCTCTACAGTCTACTGTTCACCATCTCATCTCCTCTCTCTCTTCACCTTTACTGTCTCTACAGTCTACTGTCACCATCTCATCCCTCTCTCTCTTCACCTTTACTGTCTCTACAGTCTACTGTTCACCCATCTCCTCTCTCTCTCTCTCTTCACCTTTACTGTCTCTACAGTCTACTGTTCACCCATCTCCTCTCTCTCTTCACCTTTACTGTCTCTACAGTCTACTGTTCACCATCTCATCTCCTCTCTCTCTCACCTTTACTGTCTCTACAGTCTACTGTTCACCATCTCATCTCCTCTCTCTCTTCACCTTTACTGTCTCTACAGTCTACTGTTCACCCATCTCCTCCCCTCTCTCTCTTCACCTTTACTGTCTCTACAGTCTACTGTTCACCATCTCATCTCCTCTCTCTCTTCACCTTTACTGTCTCTACAGTCTACTGTTCACCCATCTCCTCCCTCTCTTCTCTCACCGGTACTGTCTCTACAGTCTACTGTTCACCATCTCATCTCTCTCTCTTCACCTTTACTGTCTCTACAGTCTACTGTTCACCATCTCCTCTCTCTCTTCACCTTTACTGTCTCTACAGTCTACTGTTCACCATCTCATCTCCTCTCTCTCTTCACCTTTACTGTCTCTACAGTCTACTGTTCACCCATCTCATCTCCTCTCTCTCTTCACCTTTACTGTCTCTACAGTCTACTGTTCACCCATCTCCTCTCTCTCTCTCTTCACCTTACTGTCTCTACATCTATGTCACCATCTCCCTCTCTCTCTTCACCTTTACTGTCTCTACAGTCTACTGTTCACCATCTCATCTCCTCTCTCTCTTCACCTTTACTGTCTCTACAGTCTACTGTTCACCCATCTCCTCTCTCTCTCTCTCTTCACCTTTACTGTCTCTACAGTCTACTGTTCACCCATCTCCTCTCTCTCTCTTCACCTTTACTGTCTCTACAGTCTACTGTTCACCATCTCATCTCCTCTCTCTCTTCACCTTTACTGTCTCTACAGTCTACTGTTCACCATCTCATCTCCTCTTCACCTTTACTGTCTCTACAGTCTACTGTTCACCATCTCCTCTCTCTCTTCACCTTTACTGTCTCTACAGTCTACTGTTCACCCATCTCATCTCCTCTCTCTCTTCACCTTTACTGTCTCTACAGTCTACTGTTCACCCATCTCCTCTCTCTCTCTCTTCACCCTTTACTGTCTCTACAGTCTACTGTTCACCATCTCCTCCTCTCTCTCTCTTCACCTTTACTGTCTCTACAGTCTACTGTTCACCATCTCATCTCCTCTCTCTCTTCACCTTTACTGTCTCTACAGTCTACTGTTCACCCATCTCCTCTCTCTCTCTCTCTTCACCTTTACTGTCTCTACAGTCTACTGTTCACCCATCTCATCTCCTCTCTCTTCACCTTTACTGTCTCTACAGTCTACTGTTCACCCTCTCCTCTCCTCTCTCTCTTCACCTTTACTGTCTCTACAGTCTACTGTTCACCCATCTCCTCTCTCTCTCTCTCTTCACCTTTACTGTCTCTACAGTCTACTGTTCACCATCTCATCTCCTCTCTCTTCACCTTTACTGTCTCTACAGTCTACTGTTCACCATCTCATCTCCTCTCTCTCTTCACCTTTACTGTCTCTACAGTCTACTGTTCACCATCTCATCTCCTCTCTCTCTTCACCTTTACTGTCTCTACAGTCTACTGTTTCACCCATCTCATCTCCTCTCTCTCTTCACCTTTACTGTCTCTACAGTCTACTGTTCACCCATCTCATCTACTCTTCACCTTTACTGTCTCTACAGTCTACTGTTCACCCATCTCCTCTCTCTCTCTCTCTTCACCTTTACTGTCTCTACAGTCTACTGTTCACCCATCTCCTCTCTCTCTCTTCACCTTTACTGTCTCTACAGTCTACTGTTCACCCATCTCCTCTCTCTCTCTCTCTTCACCTTTACTGTCTCTACAGTCTACTGTTCACCATCTCATCTCCTCTCTTCTCTTCACCTTTACTGTCTACAGTCTACTGTTCACCCATCTCATCTCCTCTTCACCTTACTGTCTCTACAGTCTACTGTCACCATCTCATCCTCCTCTCTCTTCACCTTTACTGTGTCTACAGTCTACTGTTCACCATCTCTCTCTCTCTCTTCACCTTTACTGTCTCTACAGTCTACTGTTCACCCATCTCCTCTCTCTCTCTTCACCTTTACTGTCTCTACAGTCTACTGTTCACCCATCTCCTCTCTCTCTCTCTTCACCTTTACTGTCTCTACAGTCTACTGTTCACCCATCCCTCTCTCTCTCTCTCTTCACCTTTACTGTCTCTACAGTCTACTGTTCACCCATCCCTCTCTCTCTCTTAACCTACTGTCTCTACAGTTACTGTTCACCATCTCATCTCTCTTCTTCACCTTTACTGTCCTACAGTCTACTGTTCACCATCTCATCTCCTCTCTCTTCACCTTTACTGTCTCTACAGTCTACTGTTCACCATCTCCTCTCTCTCTCTCTTCACCTTTACTGTCTCTACAGTCTACTGTTCACCCATCTCCTCTCTCTCTCTCTCTTCACCTTTACTGTCTCTACAGTCTACTGTTCACCCATCTCATCTCCTCTCTCTTCACCTTTACTGTCTCTACAGTCTACTGTTCACCATCTCATCTCCTCTCTCTCTTCACCTTTACTGTCTCTACAGTCTACTGTTCACCCATCTCCTCTCTCTCTATTCTCACCTTTACTGTCTACAGTCTACGTTCACCATCTCATCTCTCTCTCTCTTCACCTTTACTGTCTATACAGTCTACTGTTCACCCATCTCATCTCCTCTTCACCTTACTGTCTCTACGTCTATGTTCACCATCTCATCTCCTCTCTCTTCACCTTTACTGTTGCTACGTCTACTGTTCACCCATCCCCTCTCTCTCTCTCTTCACCTTTACTGTCTCTACAGTCTACTGTTCACCATCTCCTCTCTCTCTCTCTCTTCACCTTTACTGTCTCTACAGTCTACTGTTCACCCATCTCCTCTCTCTTCTTCACCTTTACTGTCTCTACAGTCTATGTTCACCATCTCATCTCCTCTCTCTCTTCACTTTACTGTCTCTACAGTCTACTGTTCCCCATCTCCTCTCTCTCTTCACCTTTACTGTCTCTACAGTCTACTGTTCACCATCTCATCTCCTCTCTCTCTTCACCTTTACTGTCTCTACAGTCTACTGTTCACCATCTCCTCTCTCTCTCTCTCTTCACCTTTACTGTCTCTACAGTCCACAGTTCACCATCTCCTCTCTCTCTTCACCTTTACTGTCTCTACAGTCTACTGTTCACCCATCTCCTCTCTCTCTCTTCACCTTTACTGTCTCTACAGTCTACTGTTCCCCCATCTCCTCTCTCTCTCTTCACCTTTACTGTCTCTACAGTCTACTGTTCACCATCTCATCTCCTCTCTCTCTCTTCACCTTTACTGTCTCTACAGTCTACTGTTCACCCATCTCCTCTCTCTCTCTTCACCTTTACTGTCTCTGCAGTCTACTGTTCACCATCTCCTCTCTCTCTTCACCTTTACTGTCTCTACAGTCTACTGTTCACCCCCTCTCCTCTCTCTCTCTCTCTTCACCTTTACTGTCTCTACAGTCTACTGTTCACCCATCTCATCTCCTCTTCACCTTTACTGTCTCTACAGTCTACTGTTCACCCATCTCTTCTCTCTCTTCACCTTTACTGTCTCTACAGTCTACTGTTCACCATCTCCTCTCTCTCTCTTCACCTTTACTGACTCTACAGTCTACTGTTCACCATCTCCTCTCTCTCTTCACCTTTACTGTCTCTACAGTCTACTGTTCACCATCTCCTCTCTCTCTCTTCACCTTTACTGTCTCTACAGTCTACTGTTCACCTTCTCATCTCCTCTCTCTCTTCACCTTTACTGTCTCTACAGTCTACTGTTCACCATCTCCTCTCTCTCTCTTCACCTTTACTGTCTCTACAGTCTACTGTTCACCTTCTCATCTCCTCTCTCTTCCACTTACTGTCTCTACAGTCTATGTTCACCATCTCATCTCCTCTCTCTTCACCTTACTGTCTCTACAGTTACTGTTCACATCTCATCTCCTCTCTCTCTCTTCCCCTTACTGTTCTACAGTCATCTCCTCTCTCTCTCTCTTCACCTTTACTGTCTCTACAGTCTACTGTTCCCATCTCATCTCTCTCTCTTCACCTTTACTGTCTCTACAGTCTACTGTTCACCTTCTCATCTCCTCTCTCTCTTCACCTTTACTGTCTCTACAGTCTACTGTTCACCATCTCATCTCCTCTCTCTCTCTTCACCTTTACTGTCTCTACAGTCTACTGTTCACCATTCCTCTATCTCTCTCACCTTTACTGTCTCTACAGTCTACTGTTCACATCTCATCTCCTCTCTCTCTCTTCACCTTTACTGTCTCTACAGTCATCTCCTCTCTCTCTCTCTCTTCACCTTTACTGTCTCTACAGTCTACTGTTCACCCATCTCATCTCCTCTCTCTTCACCTTTACTGTCTCTACAGTCTACTGTTCACCATCTCGTCTCCTCTCTCTCTTCACCTTTACTGTCTCTACAGTCTACTGTTCACCCATCTCCTCTCCTCTCCACCTTTACTGTCTCTACAGTCTACTGTTCACCATCTCTCTCTCTCTTCACCTTTACTGCTCTACAATCTAGGTCACCATCTCTCTCTCTCTCTTCACCTTTACTGTCTCTACAGTCTACTGTTCACCATCTCCTCTCTCTCTCTTCACCTTTACTGTCTCTACAATCTACTGTTCACCCATCTCCTCTCTCTCTTCACCTTTACTGTCTCTACAGTCTACTGTTCACCATCTCATCTCCTCGCTCTCTCACCTTTACTGTCTCTACAGTCTACTGTTCACCATCTCTCTCTCTCTTCAACTTACTGTCTACAGTCTACTGTTCACCCATCTCCTCTCTCTCTTCACCTTACTGTCTACAGTCTACTGTTCACCATCTCCTCTCTCTATCTCACCTTTACTGTCTCTACATACTGTTCAACCATCTCATCTCCTTTCACTTTACTGTCTATACAACTACTGTTCACCCATCTCCTCTCTCTCTCTTCACCTTTACTGTCTCTACAATACTGTTCAACATCTCTCTCTCTCTCTTCACCTTTACTGTCTCTACAGTCTACTGTTCACCATCTCCTCTCTCTCTTCACCTTACTGTCTCTACAGTCTACTGTTCACACATCTCTCTCTCTCTCTCTCACCTTACTGTCTCTACAGTCTACTGTTCACCATCTCCTCTCTCTCTCTCTCTTCACCTTACTGTCTCTACAGTCTACTGTTCACCATCTCATCTCCTCTCTCTCTTCACCTTTACTGTCTCTACAGTCTACTGTTCACCATCTCATCTCCTCTATCTCTAACCTTTACTGTCTCTACAGTCTATGTTCACCATCCATCTCTCTCTCTCTTCACCTTACTGTCTCTACAGTCTACTGTTCACCATCTCATCTCTCTCTCTCTTCACCTTTACTGTCTCTACAGTCTACTGTTCACCTCTCCTCCTCTCTCTCTTCCCCTTTACTGTCTCTACAGTCTACTGTTCACCATCCCTCTCTCTCTCTCTCTTAACCCTTTACTGTCTCTACAGTCTACTGTTCACCCATCCCTCTCTCTCTCTCTCTTCACTTTACTGTCTCTACAGTCTACTGTTCACCCACTCTCCTCTTCTCTCTCTCTCTTCACCTTACTGTCTCTACAGTCTACTGTTCACCCAATCTCATCTCCTCTCTCTTCACCTTTACTGTCTTACAGTCTACTGTCACCCATCTCATCTCCTCTCTCTCTCACCTTTACTGTTCTTACAGTCTACTGTTCACCATCTCATCTCTCTCTCTCTTCACCTTTACTGTCTCTACAGTCTACTGTCACATCTCCTCTCTCCTCTCTCTTCACCTTTACTGTCTCTACAGTCTACTGTTCACCCATCTCATCTCCTCTCTCTTCACCTTTACTGTCTCTACAGTCTACTGTTCACCATCTCATCTCCTCTCTCTCTCCCTTTACTGTCTCTACAGTCTACTGTTCACCATCTCCTCTCTCTCTCTCTTCACCTTTACTGTCTCTACAGTCTACTGTTCACCATCTTCATCTCCTCCTTCTCTTCTTCACCTTTACTGTCCTCTACAGTCTACTGTTCACCCATCTCATCTCCTCTTCACCTTTACTGTCTCTACAGTCTACTGTTCACCATCTCATCTCCTCTCTCTCTTCACCTTTACTGTCTCTACAGTCTACTGTTCACCCATCTCCTCTCTCTCTCTCTCTTCACCTTTACTGTCTCTACAGTCTACTGTTCACCCATCTCCTCTCTCTCTCTCTCTCACCTTTACTGTCTCTACAGTCTACTGTTCACCCATCTCCTCTCTCTCTCTTCACCTTTACTCTCTCTACAGTCTACTGTTCACCATCTCATCTCCTCTCTCTCTTCACCTTTACTGTCTCTACAGTCTACTGTTCACCATCTCTCTCTCTCTTCACCTTTACTGTCTCTACAGTCTACTGTTCACCATCTCATCTCCTCTCTCTCTTCACCTTTACTGTCTCTACAGTCTACTGTTCACCATCTCCTCTCTCTCTCTCTCTTCACCTTTACTGTCTCTACAGTCCACAGTTCACCATCTCTCTCTCTCTCTTCACCTTTACTGTCTCTACAGTCTACTGTTCACCCATCTCCTCTCTCTCTTCACCTTTACTGTCTCTACAGTCTACTGTTCCCCCATCTCCTCTCTCTCTCTCTCTTCACCTTTACTGTCTCTACAGTCTACTGTTCACCCATCTCATCTCCTCTCTCTCTTCACCTTTACTGTCTCTACAGTCTACTGTTCACCCATCTCCTCTCTCTCTCTTTCACCTTTACTGTCTCTGCAGTCTACTGTTCACCATCTCCTCTTCTCTCTCTCACTTTACTGTCTCACAGTCTACTGTTCACCCATCTCCTCTCTCTCTCTCTCTTCACCTTTACTGTCTCTACAGTCTACTGTTCACCCATCTCATCTCCTCTCTCTTCACCTTTACTGTCTCTACAGTCTACTGTTCACCATCTCCTCTCTCTCTTCTTCACCTTTACTGTCTCTACAGTCTACTGTTCACCATCTCCTCTCTCTCTCTCTTCACCTTACTGACTCTCTACAGTCTACTGTTCCACCATCTCCTCTCTCTCTCTTCACCTTTACTGTCTCTACAGTCTACTGTTCACCCTTCTCCTCTCTCTTCACCTTTACTGTCTCTACAGTCTACTGTTCACCTTCTCATCTCCTCTCTTCTTCACCTTTACTGTCTCTACAGTTACTGTTCACCATCTCTCTCTCTCTTCACCTTACTGTCTCTACAGTCTACTGTTCACCTTCTCATCTCCTCTCTCTCTTCACCTTACTGTCTCTACAGTCTACTGTTCAATCTCATCTCCTCTCTCTCTTCACCTTTACTGTCTCTACAGTCTATGTTCACCCATATCACTCTCTCTCTCTTCACTTACTGTCTACAGTCATCTCCTCTCTCTCTCTCTTCACCTTTACTGTCTCTACAGTCTACTGTTCACCCATCTCATCCCTCTCTTCACCTTTACTGTCTCTACAGTCTACTGTTCACCTTTCATCTCCTCTCTCTCTTCACCTTTACTGTCGCTACAGTCTACTGTTCACATCTCATCTCCTCTCTCTCTCTCACCTTTACTGTTCTACAGTCTACTGTTCACCTCATCCCTCTCTCTCTTCACCTTTACTGTCTCTACAGTCTACTGTTCACCATCTCATCCCTCTCTCCTCTTCACCTTACTGTCTCTACAGTCTACTGTTACCCATCTCCTCTCTCTCTCTCTTCACCTTTACTGTCTCTACAGTCACTGTTCACCATCTCATCTCCTCTCTCTCACCTTTACTGTCTCTACAGTCTACTGTTCACCATCTCTCTCCTCTCTCTCTCACCTTTACTGTCTCTACAGTCTACTGTTCACCATCTCCTCCTCTCTCTCTCACCTTTACTGTCTCTACAGTCTACTGTTCACACATCTCCTCTCTCTCTCTTCACCTTTACTGTCTCTACAGTCTACTGTTCACCATCTCCTCTCTCTCTCTTCACCTTTACTGTCTCTACAGTCTACTGTTCACCCATCTCCTCTCTCTCTCTTCACCTTTACTGTCTCTACAGTCTACTGTTCACCATCTCCTCTCTCTCTCTTCACCTTTACTGTCTCTACAATCTACTGTTCACCCATCTCCTCTCTCTCTCTTCACCTTTACTGTCTCTACAGTCTACTGTTCACCCATCTCATCTCCTCTCTCTCTTCACCTTTACTGTCTCTACAGTCTACTGTTCACCATCTCCTCTCTCTCTCTTCACCTTTACTGTCTCTACAGTCTACTGTTCACCCATCTCCTCTCTCTCTCTCTTCACCCTTTACTGTCTCTACAGTCTACTGTTCACCATCTCCTCTCTCTCTCTTCACCTTTACTGTCTCTACAGTCTACTGTTCACCCATCTCATCTCCTCTTCACCTTTACTGTCTCTACAGTCTACTGTTCACCCATCTCCTCTCTCTCTCTTCACCTTTACTGTCTCTACAATCTACTGTTCACCATCTCATCTCCTCTCTCTCTTCACCTTTACTGTCTCTACAGTCTTACTGTTCACCACAATTCCTCTCTCTCTCTTCACCTTTACTGTCTCTACAGTCTACTGTTCACCATCTCCTCTCTCTCTCTCTCTTCACCTTTACTGTCTCTACAGTCTACTGTTCACCCATCTCCTCTCTCTCTCTCTCTTCACCTTTACTGTCTCTACAGTCTACTGTTCACCATCTCATCTCCTCTCTCTCTCTTCACCTTTACTGTCTCTACAGTCTACTGTTCACCATCTCATCTCCTCTCTCTCTTCACCTTTACTGTCTCTACAGTCTACTGTTCACCATCTCATCTCCTCTCTCTCTTCACCTTTACTGTCTCTACAGTCTACTGTTCACCATCTCATCTCCTCTCTCTCTTCACCTTTACTGTCTCTACAGTCTACTGTTCACCATCTCCTCTCTCTCTCTCTCTTCACCTTTACTGTCTCTACAGTCTACTGTTCACCCATCTCATCTCCTCTCTCTCTTCACCTTTACTGTCTCTACAGTCTACTGTTCACCATCTCATCTCCTCTCTCTCTTCACCTTTACTGTCTCTACAGTCTACTGTTCACCCCATCCTCCTCTCTCTCTCTTCACCTTACTGTCTCTACAGTCTACTGTTCACCCATCTCCTCTCTCTCTCTTCACCTTTACTGTCTCTACAGTCTACTGTTCACCATCTCCTCTCTCTCTCTCTCTTCACCTTTACTGTCTCTACAGTCTACTGTTCACCCATCTCCTCTCTCTCTTCACCCTTTACTGTCTCTACAGTCTTACTGTTCACCATCTCCTCTCTCTCTTCACCTTTACTGTCCCTACAGTCTACTGTTCACCATCTCATCTTCCTCTCTCTCTTCACCTTTACTGTCTCTACAGTCTACTGTTCACCAATCTCATCTCCTCTTCACCTTTACTGTCTCTACAGTCTACTGTTCACCCATCTCCTCTCTCTCTCTTCACCTTTACTGTCTCTACAGTCTACTGTTCACCATCTCCTCTCTCTCTCTCTCTTCACCTTTACTGTCTCTACAGTCTACTGTTCACCATCTCCTCTCTCTCTCTCTCTCTGTCTCTACCTTTACTGTTCTCTACAGTCTACTGTTCACCCATTCCTCTCTCTCTCTCTCCTTCACCTTTTACTGTCTCTACAGGTCTAATGCTTCACCCATCTCCTCTCCTCTTCCCTTCCCACCTTTACTGTCTCTACCAGTCTACTGTTCAACCCATCTCCTTCTCCTCTCTCCCTTCACCTTTACTGTCTCTACAGTCTTACTGCTTCACCCATCTCCTCTCTCTATCTTCACCTTACTGTCTCTACAGTCTACTGTTCACAATCTTCCTCTCCTCTCTCTATCTTCACCTTTACGCTCTACAGGTACTGTTCACCACATCTCCTCTCTCTTCTCTTCTTACACCTTTACTGTCTCTACAGTTACTGTTCACCATCTCCTCTCTCTCTCTTCACCTTTTACTGTCTCTACAAGTCTACTGTTCACCCATCTCACTCTCTCTCTCTCTCTTCACCTTACTGGTTCTCTTACAGTCTATGCTTCACCCATCTCCCTCTTCTCTCTTCACCTTTTACTGTCTCTACAGTCTACTGTTCACCATCTCATCTCCCTCTCTCTCTCTTCACCTTTACTGTCTCTACAGTCTACTGTTCACCATCTCCTCTCTCTCTCTTCACCTTTACTGTCTCTACAGTCTACTGTTCACCCATCTCCTCTCTCTCTCTTCACCTTTACTGTCTCTACAGTCTACTGTTCACCCATCTCCTCTCTCTCTCTTCACCTTTACTGTCTCTACAGTCTACTGTTCACCCATCTCATCTCCTCTTCACCTTTACTGTCTCTACAGTCTACTGTTCACCATCTCATCTCCTCTCTCTCTTCACCTTTACTGTCTCTACAGTCTACTGTTCACCATCTCCTCTCTCTCTTCACCTTTACTGTCTCTACAGTCTACTGTTCACCCATCTCCTCTCTCTCTCTTCACCTTTACTGTCTCTACAGTCTACTGTTCACCATCTCATCTCCTCTCTCTCTCTTCACCTTTACTGTCTCTACAGTCTACTGTTCACCATCTCCTCTCTCTCTTCACCTTTACTGTCTCTACAGTCTACTGTTCACCATCTCATCTCCTCTCTCTCTCTTCACCTTTACTGTCTCTACAGTCTACTGTTCACCATCTCCTCTCTCTCTTCACCTTTACTGTCTCTACAGTCTACTGTTCACCCATCTCATCTCCTCTTCACCTTTACTGTCTCTACAGTCTACTGTTCACCCATCTCATCTCCTCCATCTCTTTTGCTTTCTCACCCATCTCTCTCTCTCACGCGCTCTCGCTCTCTCTTGCTCTCTCACTCTCTCTCACTCACTCTCTCGCTCTCACTCACTCTCTCGCTCTCTCGCTCTTCCTCCTTCTCTCCCTTGCTTTCTCTTTCTCCCTATCCTCATCTTCCATCTATCCTGCTCCTTCTCTCTCTCTGGATAGACATGTGGCAGGCACAGTGGTTTAGCACTAGGCCTCGCTGCAGCCCTCTCTATAAACCACTGCACTGCTCCACTGCTTCCCACTGCACCCCATCACACTGCACCTCATCCCATCCCGTCCCACTCCACTCTACCACCACTCCTCCTGCCTGTAAGGCCCTCTGCTTTTCCCATCAGCTGCTGGCTGGCCTGCATGCCTGCCCACGGAAGCCATTCCAGCCTCATTAGGAATATAGGGCAGAGGCATGGGTCTGGACATGCTCACTGACAGAGGGGTGGGGAAATGGGGAGGAGGAAGACAGAGAGAAGAAGGAGATAGAGAGAAGAGGGAGAAGGGAGAGATGCAGACAGACACAGAAAGGATTACCGTCCTCATACGAGAGAGTGAGAGAGATAGACAGAGAGAGAGAGAGAGACACACAGAGTGAGAGAGACAGAAAGAGACAGAGAGAGACAGAGTGAGAGAGAGACAGAGTGAGAGAGACACAGTGAGAGAGACACAGTGAGAGAGACACAGAGTGAGAGAGACACAGAGTGAGAGAGACAGAGTGAGAGAGAAACAGAGTGAGAGAGAAACCGAGTGAGAGAGAAACAGAGAGAGAGACACACAGAGAGAGAGACAGAGAGTGAGAGAGACAGAGTGAGAGAGAAACCGAGTGAGAGAGAAACAGAGTGAGAGAGAGACACAGTGAGAGAGACACACAGAGAGAGAGACAGAGAGAGAGAGACACAGAGACACAGAGAGACAGAAAGAGACAAAGAGAGAGACAAAGAGAGACAGAGAGAGAGAAAGAAAGACAGAGAGAGACAGAGAAAGACAGAGCGAGAGACAGAGAGACAGAGAGAGAGCAAGAGACAGAGAGAGAGAGAGAGAGAGAGACAGAGAGAGAGAGAGAAAGAGAGAGACAGAGAGAGAGACGGCTTCACCCTAGTGAGTCAATGTGGTTCATTGCAGGCCATTGAACTTTGTTTCTAAACGAAGCCGATAGGATAGTTGCTTTTTATAAATCAGGTCTGGCTCATGCAGTTCATACAACCCAACCAGAGGAATTACAGTGGCCTATGGTGAACACACAGACACACATACATTGGTATGCCTTTATTTGGCCCATTTGATGGTGATGTTGTGCAGAGAGAGAGTGGGTTTCACCACACACCGTAACAACTAGCTGACATTCCTCCCAGATATTATATAAGGAACAGGCTTTGTGCTCCAGGGAGAAATAAGCTGTGGAAACAGTTCAAGACAACTGGGCAATTCAAGGTGAACATAGGAGGTCAACACAAAGTGAAGCTGTGACAGATAGGAGAACTTTAGGCTGATTTAGCAATTATGACAATCCTCTATCACTGGGTTTAGTGAATACTCTGGGTTTCAGTAATGATTGAATCATTTGGACTCAACAAGGAAGTGTGTGTGTGTGTGTGTGTGTGTGTGTGTGTGTGTGTGTGTGTGTGTGTGTGTGTGTGTGTGTGTGTGTGTGTGTGTGTGTGTGTGTGTGTCCAGGTTACACAGTAACATCGGTGGTGTCGGCCAGGAACGGTCGGCTGTATGTGGCAGGGGCACCGCGGTTCAACCATACTGGCAAGGTCATCATCTTCACCCTGAAGAACACTGGTAACCTCACCATCCTGCACTCCCTCAAAGGACAACAGGTAGACTCAACAACTGGGCTTCCCAAACTCTCTTTTTAACTGGGACCCTAAGACATGTCTACCACCTATTTGAATGACACCATCATGTGTTTTGTTTGCCACAACACTATCCTGAACCACAACCCAAGTCCTAAACTCCAACCATAAACTGAACAGTTACACAGTGGTGTAGCACACACTTCCACTGCCATTACTCTCTCTTTAAAAGACATATGAAGACCATCCAAGACCCTGATAGTCTCTTATGCTCATGGACCCCACATGGACCCTTCTCAATCTGACTCGCCCATCACCATCTGAGTCCACCAGGACAGTAGTCCTTCCAGTCCTTTTGTCAATCTGGCAACGCAGCCAGGACACAGCATCCATGATAATCTGCACTACTGGTAGTTCCAAGACCTGGGACAAATGGAGTCTAGACAGCCTTCCCACGCCCCCATGTAGCCAACAACATTACACAGTTCCCATGTGTTTCCCATCCCGTCCCCCTTAATTCAAAACACACACATTCCAAATCTACATTGTGAATAAAAATAGAAAAACAAGCTTCCAGCTACAGTAAACAACACCAGCTAAGAGGATACTAAAGACAGAAGAGGCAGCGAGATCCATAAGAACACTCATTGAGAGGAACAGACCTGGGTTCAAATACGATTTGACATCATTTCAAAGACTATAGCTGGGCTAGACTGAGCTCGCCTGATGCAATGGAACCAATGGAATAGTTCCAAAAGTGTAAATCATTGGCAGCCCAGATAGGCTAAAGAAAATGTTAAACGTATTTGAAAAGTTCAAATGGCATCTGAACCCAGGTCTGGTTGTTGCATTGAGATAAAAGGCTGGGTTGTTTTGCGGAGCCAATTAGCCTCTATGGGGAAACATCTGGGTCTGTTACCTGAACGATGATGATGACTGGAATGCTATGCTAATGAACGCTAATGACGTTTGCTGGGGGGTTTTAATGATGTGGTGAAAGACGTGTGAAGGATGTGGTGAAGGACGTGTGAAGGATATGTGATGGACGTGTGAAACCATGTGAAGGACATGTGAAGGACGTGGTGAAGGATGTGTGAAGGACGTGTGAAGGTGTCACGATCACTGTCCTCGAACTCCCTGTCATAAATAAGCCAAGGCGCAGCGTGCCGGTAATTCCACATCCTTTATTTAGTAGTGAAAACCGAACAAAACAATAAACAGGATAAACAGAAAGAAACGTGATGTTCTGGGGCTGCTCAAAGGCAGCTGCACAAAAACAAGATCCCACAACTCAAGGAGGGAAAAAGGGCTGCCTAAGTATGGTTCCCAATTAGAGACAACGATAGACAGCTGCCTCTGATTGGAAACCACACCTGGCTAAAACATAGAAATAAAATACATAGAATGCCCACCCCACATCACACCCTGACCTAATTAAAAAGAGAAAAACGGCTCTCTCAGGTCAGGGCGTGACAGAAACGTGTGAAGGACGTGTGAAACGTGTGAAGAACATGTGAAGGATGTGGTGAAGTACATGTGAAGGACGTGATGACTGTGGGGATTGTAATGATCTCAGTTGGTTAGCATGGTGCTTTTAGAGCCTGATGTGCCAGCTGGAGTAATGGGTTCGATTCCCACATGGGCCACATCTACTGGGTATGAAATACACCATGTGTTTACTCTGGATAAAAGTGTCTGCTAAATAACCAGACGATTCTATTATTGTTGTTGATCCAGGGTGTTGATTGTGTGGTTATATTTCAGATTGGGTCGTACTATGGGAGTGAGATCTCCCCGGTGGATATAGATGGTGACGGAGTAACAGACAACCTACTGGTGGCAGCGCCCATGTTCTTCAGTGGAGGCTGGGAGAAGGGCAAGGTGTACATCTACAGAGTGACTGAGCTGGTGGGTGGGCATGCACACACACACACACACACACACACACACACACACACACACACACACACACACACACACACACACACACACACACGCACACACACACACACACACACACACACACACACACACGCACACACGCACACACAGATGTACGAATGCTCACACACACACACACACACGTCACACTCGTGTGCACACACATACACACTTACACACACGCCCCAGACCTTCCAGAGCCTTGATTAGGGGTAGTTAACCCACTGGTACAACATCAACAGTCTACCAGACCTTCCAGAGCCTTGATTAGGGTTAGTTAACCCACTGGTACAACATCAACAGTCTACCAGACCTTCCAGAGCCTTGATTAGGGGTAGTTAACCCACTGGTACAACATCAACAGTCTACCAGACCTTCCAGAGCCTTGATTAGGGTTAGTTAACCCACTGGTACAACATCAACAGTCTACCAGACCTTCCAGAGCCTTGATTAGGGGTAGTTAACCCACTGGTACAACATCAACAGTCTACCAGACCTTCCAGAGCCTTGATTAGGGGTAGTTAACCCACTGGTACAACATCAACAGTCTACCAGACTTTGGGCACCTGCCGTCACACAGATGAAATGAACAGCCTCCCTCCCTGCGCCAGCACGCCGTCTTCATTAGAGTCTTCGTTGGTTAGTGTACAAGTGCACCGTGAACTCAGTAGGAAAGCATTCACTACTTCAAACTGAATTAACAGCCTGTTACTTGGAGAAGAAAGGGGGATTCTTAATAGGTGGAAATGACTGCAGAGGAATTCCTGTAGTTTTGAGACTCTCTCTCTGTGTCTCTCTCTCGCCCGGTGTGTGTGTGTCTCTCTCTCGCTTGGTGTGTGTGTGTGTCTCTCTCTCGCTTGGTGTGTGTGTGTCTCTCTCTCGCTCGGTGTGTGTGTGTCTCTCTCTCGCTCGGTGTGTGTGTGTGTGTGTCTCTCTCTCGCTCGGTGTGTGTGTGTGTCTCTCTCGCTCGGTGTGTGTGTGTCTCTCTCTCTCTCTCATGAGGGGGACCTGTGGACTGATAGGGGCTTGATCATTAGGGTTCCCCAAACAAGAAAAAAAGACAAGGGATCCCCCAACTAAGGACACAAAAGGGGTGTTGTGTGTGACAGAGAGGTGGCCTTCCATTCTACCAATAAGCCCCCATGGGCCACTGTGGAATGACTGTGATGGTCTCACCACCTCACCACAAATCACCATATGTTTCAAATGTTCCCCACTGAGTATGATCCTCCCCCCTCTCTCGCTCACACACACACACACACACACACACACACACACACACACACACACACACACACACACACACACACACACACACACACACACACACACACAGACACACACACACACACACACACACACACACACACACACACAACCCTGGTGACTACACAAGTGTGTGTAGCAGGGGCACCCTGTCCTCCTCTTTCCTTTAAAAAGACAACTGAAAAAAACAAGTGATCTGAGGTTCCAGCCGCCCATAGGCTGTAGATTAGGGAGAAAGATGAGACAGCCTGGAGAGTGATAACGTGCATGGCTGATGACGGCCTAAAATACTTGGCTCCTATACTTTCTTAATACTGAGGGATTGTACCTTTTTCCAGACTGAGGGGAAACCTAATTCTATTCAAAGGTACAGATATTTTCCGACTGACTTTCCACCCACTGTGAATACTCAAAGTTCCCCAGAAACATCCCTAAAGAAACATCCAGAAGCCTTGATTGCCTTTGATCATGTGACACTCGGATGAATCACCCATCCCTGATGTTGACAATGTTTTTGGGAAATCATATTTCCCCCTTGGGATAGAAAATGGGTTAGACCCTTCCTCTTGTGTGAGCGAAAACAATGTGGCTTGAGGTTTTCAGTTGATTTCAAATTCAAAACTCAAACTCCCCAGTTATTGTTTGTTAGTTACTTTTGTTTTGTTTTGTTTACTTTCCTAAATGAATTTGGAATAACAAATGAAAGCTTCTGTAAAGATTGAAGGGGAAAGTTTAAGACAACAATGTCTCTATGTCTCATTGAGTTGTGTAAATAAATGGAGGGCTGTCCATTTGAGGGAGACCATCGATGGATGACTGAGATATCCCAGAAGCCTGGGGGGTGGGGCTACCCGGCCGCAGCACAGGAGATAACACATTTATAACTTAACTTCAGTTCCTTAGCCACTACGTCTGTTTTTGATGGATTCCCTTTGTGCATATGTTTTTCAAGGTTTTTTAACCAAGGACTCTTTAAGTACAGAGTAACAAAGAGAATTCCACCAACCAATAGGAGAAACATTGGCAAATACATAGTTGAATAGACATGCACATGACACAACCTTTACCTACAGTACCCTCTATCCCATGTAGCAGAAATATTCCATGATACAACCTTTACCTACAGTACCCTCTATCCCATGTAGCAGAAATATTCCATGATACAACCTTTACCTACAGTACCCTCTATCCCATGTAGCAGAAATATTCCATGACACAACCTTTACCTACAGTACCCTCTATCCCATGTAGCAGAAATATTCCATGACACAACCTTTACCTACAGTACCCTCTATCCCATGTAGCAGAAATATTCCAAGATACAACCTTTACCTACAGTACCCTCTATCCCATGTAGCAGAAATATTCCAAGATACAACCTTTACCTACAGTACCCTCTATCCCATGTAGCAGAAATATTCCATGATTCAACCTTTACCTACAGTACCCTCTATCCCATGTAGCAGAAATATTCCATGATACAACCTTTACCTACACTACCCTCTATCCCATGTAGCAGAAATATTCCAAGATACAACCTTTACCTACAGTACCCTCTATCCCATGTAGCAGAAATATTCCATGATACAACCTTTACCTACAGTACCCTCTATCCCATGTAGCAGAAATATTCCAAAATGACATCATCCTATCCTATTTCCTTCTCAGAATCGTTTCGTCCTGGAGGGAGCGTTGGAGATCCAGGACCGTGGTCAGAACGCTCGGTTCGGCTCCTCGCTGGCCCCAGTCCCTGACCTGAACGGGGACGGCTTCAACGACATGGTGGTGGGGGCCCCGCTGGAGGATGACCATAGAGGAGCTATCTACGTCTTCTTCAGCCAACGCAACAGGATTCTGCGTAAATACAAACAGAGGATAGCTGCGTTAGACATGGCCAGTGGCCTGCGCTACTTTGGCCGTAGTATCCATGGCAGTATGGACATGGACGAGGATGGCCTGGTGGACTTGGCCGTGGGCTCCCTGGGGGCAGCCGTGCTTCTATGGTAGGTCACTTAGATATTAACAAGTCTTCTACTGTTTCTATGGTAGGTAACTTAGATATTAACAAGTGTTCTACTGTTTCTATGGTAGGTCATTTAGATATTAACAAGTGTTCTACTGTTTCTATGGTAGGTCATTTAGATATTAACAAGACTGTTTCTCTGCTAGGTCATTTAGATATTAACAAGTATTCTACTGTTTCTATGGTAGGTCATTAAGATATTAACAAGTGTTCTACTGTTTCTCTGGTAGGTCATTTAGATATTAACAAGTATTCTACTGTTTCTCTGCTAGGTCACTTAGATATTAACAAGTGTTCTACTGTTTCTATGGTAGGTGACTTAGATATTAACAAGTGTTCTACTGTTTCTCTGCTAGGTCACTTAGATATTAACAAGTGTTCTACTGTTTCTCTGCTAGGTAACTTAGATATTAACAAGTGTTCTACTGTTTCTATGGTAGGTCATTTAGATATTAACAAGTGTTCTACTGTTTCTCTGCTAGGTCATTTAGATATTAACAAGTATTCTACTGTTTCTATGGTAGGTCATTAAGATATTAACAAGTGTTCTACTGTTTCTCTGGTAGGTCATTTAGATATTAACAAGTATTCTACTGTTTCTCTGCTAGGTCACTTAGATATTAACAAGTGTTCTACTGTTTCTATGGTAGGTGACTTAGATATTAACAAGTGTTCTACTGTTTCTCTGCTAGGTCACTTAGATATTAACAAGTGTTCTACTGTTTCTCTGCTAGGTAACTTAGATATTAACAAGTGTTCTACTGTTTCTACGGTAGGTCATTTAGATATTAACAAGTGTTCTACTGTTTCTCTGCTGGGTCATTTAGATATTAACAAGTGTTCTACTGTTTCTCTGCTAGGTCACTTAGATATTAACAAGTGTTCTACTGTTTCTATGGTAGGTCATTTAGATATTAACAAGTGTTCTACTGTTTCTATGGTAGGTCATTTAGATATTAACAAGTGTTCTACTGTTTCTCTGCTAGGTCACTTAGATATTAACAAGTGTTCTACTGTTTCTCTGCTAGGTCATATAGATATTAACAAGTGTTCTACTGTTTCTCTGGTAGGTCATTTAGATATTAACAAGTATTCTACTGTTTCTCTGCTAGGTCACTTAGATATTAACAAGTGTTCTACTGTTTCTCTGGTAGGTCACTTAGATATTAACAAGTGTTCTACTGTTTCTCTGGTAGGTCACTTAGATATAAACAAGTGTTCTACTGTTTCTATGGTAGGTCACTTAGATATAAACAAGTGTTCTACTGTTTCTATGGTAGGTCACTTAGATATAAACAAGTGTTCTACTGTTTCTATGGTACTGTATGTATGTGGAGCATATAATCAACCACATTTATGATCATAACACTGTGTATGGTTCATCTGCAGGTCTCGCAGTGTCGTCCGAATTCACGCCAACATCAGGTTTGAACCCAGCAAGATCAACATCTTTGTGAAGGACTGTGAGAGGGGAGGCAAGGACGTGACCTGCATGTCAGCCGTAGTGTGTCTAAACGTCACCGCCCGGACAGCCATACCTCCTACACAGGAAGTGGGTGAGTGTTCAAAAGTGACCAATTAAGTCACGTTATAGACTATAATGTAGCCTGCATCCTTCTACTGATTATAGTTTCAGTGCAAAAGATGTCAGATTGACTCCAACTACCTTGAGATATTGCTGATGTTGCTGAACTCTTTCTCTGCACTTCTCATAATATGGGTTCTGTTTAAGCCGCCCACTGCTTACAGATTTTATGGGGATGAGAACTAAACAAATAAAACTGGATTCATCTTAGTCGATGTAATAGCCCAGTGGAGCCACAAAGCCTTTTTTCTATTCAGGAAGAAGTTTATTCACTGTTGTTCCTTCACTGTACAGTCAACAGAGGACCTCATTGTCTTTCAGGCAAAACTGACATCTTGATTAACTCTATAGTTGATCTCCTACTGTTCTATGTTTAGAGCAAAGTTTAGCCTTTCCAAGCCTGTTCTATGTTTAGAGCAAAGCTTAGCCTTTCCAAGACTGTTTTATGTTTAGAGCAAAGCTTAGCCTTTCCAAGCCTGCTACACATTGGCTAAGGATCAAGTAAGCACTAGAAGTAATGCAGTTCAGAGATTCATAGTTGAAATCATGATCCAAACGTGTATTGCTCAATGTCTCTGCTTGGTTGTTGTTGAGTCAGTCAGACCGCTCTTTTGTTGGCTCACTAAGTGAAAGGGTGATGGCTTCTTGCCCCAGAGCAGAGCCACAGGAAAATGTTTCCTCGCTATCAGTGACAGTTTAGGATATCATTCCATCTGCCAAACACATATGCTGCAGGCTACAGAGCGGTTACGGACATGCTATGCCAACTGCTACATCTGATGAGAACTGATCTGGATTATCCTAGCCTCTGACTGTTAATTAGCCAAGCATTCTGTATGTAAATTGCCCTCTGAATAGTATGCATTCTGTCCACTATACTAATAGAATTTTTATGGTGGCAATATAATCAGGCTGATGGTTGTCAGGCTGCGGATAACCCGACATGGCTACCCCACACTTCTGCCGTGAGCCCGGAATCTCTCTGGAGACCGTTTCGGTTGCCGTGGCTCTGAGGTGTTGAATCACCGACAGTGGCCCACCCGTGCTCTGACACAAGGTATCCCTGGTCACAATTTGTTTTAAAGGTTGAGGCCTGTTGGCTCAGATTTTCCCCCTTGTGTGGGACTATAGGAGGCAGGCTAAGGAGGCTGGCTAAGGAGGCAGGCTAAGGAGGCTGGCTAAGGAGGCATTGAGGCGTGGATGTTTCTGGTTAACCTCCCAACCTCCCGCCATCTTTGTCAAATATGTTAGACGGGCCAAACCAATAGGAAGAAGCCTCAGAAAGTTATCTTGTCCTCCGCCGGGACGGTTGGACATCTAGGGGACACTGAACAGTGGGAACACATTGATTTGATTTCCCCTCATTATCATGTCTGGTCTAGTAACATCTGTCAGATGTGCTGCTGCTGCTGTTTGTGTTGCAAGTCTGTTGTGTTTGACTGTACAAGGAAGAATAAACTTTGAGAAAAGAGATATCTCCAAATGTGCTTAAGGTAACATGCCTTCAACTTTAAGCAGCATCTGGTGGAAATGGAAAGAGCATGTGTTCAACATCCACTGAAGTAGCTAGCAACTTTAATAGATACAGTAGTTGCCGTGGTAACCAAACAAACAGACTTGCTAGTTTAGCTAACCAAACCATCAGTTCCAGCTTGCCATTATGAAAATTGAATTCAACAAAGCCAATAATGCTTTCAATTGAACTTTTGCTTTTAAAAAGCAGCTCAAATATAGAACATGTAAGAATGAACTATAGTCATTGAATTCTACCGTGCAAATATACCATACGTTATAGGGAAATAATGCACACTCTAGAATGGTCTTCAAGCCAATCAGAAAGAAATGTAACAATGTCATGGTATAATGGAGAAAGTAGGTATGGGGTATGGGGTATGGGAGACCAGTGTACTCTCCAGTTGGCATGCTCAGTAGGGTAATGTGCATTAGCTCTGGATTTGATGGTATTTTCCCCAAGCTATTAAAGCGCGGTGTAATAAATAACGTGCCTCTTAAACAGTGTGGGTTGGAAATGAATCACTTCCAAAGCCATATGGCTCAAGAGGTCTAGTCAACTCTCTCAACTCTGGAGTAGTCACTCACTCAAAAGTCCTCAACTGAGACGTTGTTTCAGTTCCTCGACGGTGGCTCTTGGATATTGTCCAAGTTTCTTTTTTGTAATGTAATCTGTGCTGCTTCTGGTCCTTACTTTATAGAAAATAAAGTACTGTAGTATAGAACATGTTTCCAACAGTTATGCTCCCTCTTTCTTCATCTCTCTAGCTATCACTTACAACACCACCATTGGGGAGCGCCGATTCAACCCCAGAGCCATAATGGATGACCCTGATAAACTGCTGTTTCAAAACCTGACCCTGCTTTCTGGAGAGGAGACCTGTCAACACATCTACTTCTATGTCATGGTGAGCACTGACTGAACTCTAGCTGAATTCCAAATCAATATCTAGACTCTAACCTATCCGGTAGATCTGAGAATATTGGATAGGTGGAAGCAATATGACTACATTTACATACAGCCAATCAGAAGGTAAGACAGAGACTTGAGATGGTGTTATCCAGAGCCATGTATTTAGATAATTGGGACAACTTTTAGAATTGTAAATATTATTCTAGACATTCAGTTGCATAGCAATATTGAAATATTCCCCCATGTAATGTTAATGGGGGGTAACATGGTCAATTCATAATGCAGAAACCTCAATGTCCTGACAATCTAAATACATGACTCTGGTTTAATCCTGTCATTGTAATGTTTCCTATTCTATCCTATCATTATAACGTTTCCTTTTCTATCCTATCATTATAACATTTCCGATTATATCCTATCATTATAACGTTTCCTATTCTATCCTATCATTATAACGTTTCCTACTCTATCCTAATATTATGTTTCCTATTCTATCCTAACATTATGTTTCCTATTCTATCCTATCATTATAACGTTTCCTACTCTATCCTATCATTATAACGTTTCCTACTCTATCCTAATATTATGTTTCCTATTCTATCCTATCATTATAACGTTCCCTATTCTATCCTAACATTATAACGTTTCCTATTCTATCCTATCATTATAACGTTTCCTACTCTATCCTATCATTATAACGTTTCCTACTCTATCCTATCATTATAATGTTCCCTATTCTATCCTAACATTATGTTTCCTATTCTATCCTAACATTATGTTTCCTACTCTATCCTATCATTATAACGTTTCCTACTCTATCCTAATATTATGTTTCCTATTCTATCCTATCATTATAACGTTCCCTATTCTATCCTATCATTATAACGTTTCCTATTCTATCCTATCATTATAACGTTTCCTACTCTATCCTATCATTATAACGTTTCCTATTCTATCCTATCATTATAACGTTTCCTATTCTATCCTATCATTATAACGTTTCCTATTCTATCCTATCATTATAACGTTTCCTATTCTATCATAACATTATAACGTTTCCTATTCTATCCTATCATTATAACGTTTCCTATTCTATCCTATCATTATAACGTTTCCTATTCTATCCTATCATTATAACGTTTCCTATTCTATCATAACATTATAACGTTTCCTATTCTATCCTATCATTATAACGTTTCCTATTCTATCCTAATATTATGTTTCCTATTCTATCCTATCATTATAACGTTCCCTATTCTATCCTATCATTATAACGTTTCCTATTCTATCCTATCATTATAACGTTTCCTACTCTATCCTATCATTATAACGTTTCCTATTCTATCCTATCATTATAATGTTTCCTATTCTATCCTATCATTATAACGTTTCCTATTCTATCCTAACATTATGTTTCCTATTCTATCCTATCATTATAACGTTCCCTATTCTATCCTATCATTATAACGTTTCCTATTCTATCCTATCATTATAACGTTTCCTACTCTATCCTATCATTATAACGTTTCCTACTCTATCCTATCATTATAACGTTTCCTATTCTATCCTATCATTATAACGTTCCCTATTCTATCCTATCATTATAACGTTTCCTATTCTATCCTATCATTATAACGTTTCCTACTCTATCCTATCATTATAACGTTTCCTATTCTATCCTATCATTATAATGTTTCCTATTCTATCCTATCATTATAATGTTTCCTATTCTATCCTATCATTATAACGTTTCCTACTCTATCCTAACATTATGTTTCCTATTCTATCCTATCATTATAACGTTTCCTATTCTATCCTATCATTATAACGTTTCCTATTCTATCCTAATATTATGTTTCCTATTCTATCCAATCATTATAACGTTTCCTATTCTATCCAATCATTATAACGTTTCCTATTCTATCCTATCATTATAACGTTCCCTATTCTATCCTATCATTATAACGTTTCCTACTCTATCCTATCATTATAACGTTTCCTACTCTATCCTATCATTATAACGTTTCCTATTCCTCAGTGTGTTGTGACGGTTATGGTTCATGATGTATGGTGTGATACAGTTGTAATAACACTGATCCTCCCCACGTGTTGCTGATCCAGGAGACCACAGACTATGTGAGGCCCATCGTGTTCACTGTGGCGGTGGCACTGCAGGATCCCGACCAGGGCCCTGCGCTGGACGACACCTGGCCCACCACCGTCAGGACTGAGGTGAGACACACACATCTGACCCTTGACCACTGACAATCAGCACTTCTTGTTTAGCTCTTATGTAATCACTGATTAGAAATGTCTGGACAGGTAAAAAACATTTGCTGGAACCCTTCCGTTCATCTGTCCAATCATATCTAATCAGTGATCCCTTCAAGGAAGCGTTGAAGAAAGCAAGCGCTTTGAGCGGGTCACATGACTGCTTGACCTGACCACTAACCAGTCATCTCCTTATTTAGCTCTTAGTCTACAGCCTTATGAGTGGTATTGTAGCGATTAAGGGGAACATACAGGGGCTTGAACCAGTGACACTATGGTTTGCAGGGCAAGCATAGTACTCGCTGTACCATAAAGGTAGACCTCTTGGCCTCTTGGCCTCCAAGACCTCTTGGCATAGCCATACTATGAAATGGATGTCATTGTAACTGAGTATCTCTCTCTCTACTAGCTTCCCTTCTGGAATGGCTGTGATGAGGACGACCGCTGTGTACCAGGCCTGTCCTTACAGAGTACAACTGACCTGCTGTCTTGGAGGTGAGCGTACACACACACACACACACACACACACACACACACACACACACACACACACACACACACACACACACACACACACACACACACACACACACCACACCACACCACACCACACAGATCAGAATATATGACTTTCTCCCTCTCCTCCCCACAGGCAGTTCTGTGGGAATGCAGTCCACTCCAGGGGTGTGATGTGTCGACGTCTGTCCGAAGGAGGGGCGGAGGGGTCAGAGCGAGTGATGGAGGGATCGAGGAGGAGGATGGTGGTGGATGTTCGTCTGGAGAACAGGGGAGAGAACGCCTATGGAGCCCGCCTCAACATCACCTACACTCCTAACCTACGATTCTCTAGTCTCATTGTCAAGGTGATGATTCACAGTACATTGGATTTATAGACCACTATTCCAGGACCAAAGACTATAGTACAACAATACAGTCCAATAAATGGCAGTACAGTAGACAACAGTACACCAGTACAGCAGACACCAGTACTGCAGTCAACAGAACACCAGTACTGCAGTCAACAGTACACCAGTACTGCAGTCAACAGTACACCAGTACTGCAGTTAACAGTACACCAGTATTGCAGACAACAGTACACCAGACAACAGTACACCACTACAGCAGACAACAGTACACCAGTACAGCAGACTATAGTACACCAGTACAGCAGACAACAGTACACCAGTACAGCAGACAACAGTACACCAGTACAGCAGACAACAGTACACCAGTACAGCAGACAACAGTACACCAGTACAGCAGACGATAGTACACCAGTACAGCAGACTATAGTACACCAGTACAGCAGACTATAGTACACCAGTACAGCAGACTATAGTACACCAGTACTGCAGACAACAGTACACCAGTACAGCAGACTATAGTGCACCAGTACAGCAGACAACAGTACACCAGTACAGCAGACAACAGTACACCAGTACAGCAGACTATAGTACACCAGTACAGCAGACTATAGTACACCAGTACAGCAGACAACAGTACACCAGTACAGCAGACAACAGTACACCAGTACAGCAGACTATAGTACACCAGTACAGCAGACTATAGTACACCAGTACAGCAGACTATAGTACACCAGTACAGCAGACAACAGTACACCAGTACAGCAGACTATAGTACACCAGTACAGCAGACTATAGTACACCAGTACAGCAGACTATAGTACACCAGTACAGCAGACAACAGTACACCAGTACAGCAGACAACAGTACACCAGTACAGCAGACAACAGTACACCAGTACAGCAGAATATAGTACACCAGTACAGCAGACAACAGTACACCAGTACAGCAGACTATAGTACACCAGTACAGCAGACAACAGTCCACCAGTACAGCAGACAACAGTACACCAGTACAGCAGACTATAGTACACCAGTACAGCAGACAACAGTCCACCAGTACAGCAGACTATAGTACACCAGTACAGCAGACTATAGTACACCAGTACAGCAGACAACAGTCCACCAGTACAGCAGACTATAGTACACCAGTACAGCAGACAACAGTGCACCAGTACAGCAGACTATAGTACACCAGTACAGCAGACAACAGTACACCAGTACAGCAGACAACAGTACACCAGTACAGCAGACAACAGTACACCAGTACAGCAGACAACAGTACACCAGTACAGCAGACAACAGTACACCAGTACAGCAGACAACAGTCCACCAGTACAGCAGACAACAGTACACCAGTACAGCAGACTATAGTACACCAGTACAGGAGACAACAGTACACCAGTACAGCAGACTATAGTACACCAGTACAGCAGACAACAGTACACCAGTACAGCAGACAACAGTACACCAGTACAGCAGACAACAGTACACCAGTACAGCAGACAACAGTACACCAGTACAGCAGACAACAGTACACCAGTACAGCAGACTATAGTACACCAGCAGCGCAGAGTCACAGAAACAGTGCTTGGTTGACTGCTCACAGAAGTCAGTGTAAAGATGATTTGGCCAATCACCTTTAGACTAGTACAGTCTGTCTATTGAAGAACAAGTCTTCTTCAAATACAGTATGGAGTACTACTGCACCTGTTCTAGCCATATAGAATATAATTATTCCTGGGGGAAGTCAGGCTTGTCTGATGGAGAAGCTTGTCTCTCTCATTGTTCTCTCAGTCACTGAGTGTGTTTTATCTCTGTTTCCATCTCAGGACAACTCGGATATCAAGATAGAGTGTCGCAGTGAGGACAGACAGAGGCATGAGAAGACCTGCAACGTCAGCGCTCCCTTCATGAGAGCCAAGACTCAGGTGAGTGGGAGTCCCTTTAGTAACACGGCGTTCAAGGTAGACCACACTGAGACACAGTTCCCCACAATGCACCATACCAGACCGTTCATGACCACAGGGTACCACAGCTGCTCTTAGTGGAGTACTGTATCATATCATGGACCAGAATAGGCGACCATAGACCGCAACAGTGCTTACCAGAACAGTAAACCAAAACAGTGGACCATTAAAGACCATAGTAAAGTAGTGCAGACCGTTTGCAACCACAGAGTTGATCAAGGTGCACCATGGTTAATCTATATGGGGTTGATCCTGGACATTTTACAATCAAGACACCCACCTATCCCACGTACCCAACCCAACCATCTAAGAGTTATGGTAGAGAGTCCTTCCTGCCCCAACTCCCACCAAGAGGGCTGTCAGCAGTGTGCCCTCCGCACACCAATCTGGCAACCATCACCCCCACTTTAATATTGTCAATATTATTGTGCAACAGTTCTCCTGGGCTTATCAAACACAGCCATAACAAAATATCAGCTACCATTCTTTTAATAAGATCAGTGATTGTTTTCATAAATTACATCTCACAGTAGATAACCGTGAAACAATGTTATTGATGGTTGCATTATGTAACTTTGTGACTTTTGGCTGTCGCTTCTTGCTTGGAAACTTCAAACTCTTTGTACTGTTCCGTTTTTCTACTTTGCAGGCCACTAATGTCCCATTCGGCCCTTAAATCTGTGGACATTTTAAGTTAATTTATGAATCCAATTGTCCTCTGGGGCCAAGGGTTTGTTGTTAAATTACTAAACTGAATCAGTCTATTACAGTTGCTGAGAAGAGCGTAGAGATTTCAGCCCTTGGTCTTTTATAATCAGGCCGAGATGATGAAAATGATGCAGTACTCTTGTTCACTTTAAGTATGTTATAGGAGTACGGTATTACGCATCACTGAATGAGAGGTCTAGAAGGAAATGACTGTTTGTTCAGTGTACAGGGTAAAAGAGTTTAATGAATGTCTCTATCCAACACTGCATTTGGACCATTGATATATTGTAGACAACAGAGGTTGCTTTCCTTTGCTTGGAGCATCAGACAGGATCAAATGAAGATAGATACAGTATGAAGAGATACTTTAATGATATGTTCTGCTATATATTCCCCTATCTGATTGTCTGTTTCAACTTCCTGCCTGTTGTTTAGCATCATTTTCTCCACTGACATCTTCCCTTCCCAGGCCTGTAACGACAACCACATTTATTAGTCTTTCCTGTCAGCTGTATGTTTTGAATTATATTGCATCGGGTTGTACTTTTTTGAAAGAGCCATGTTTGAATCTACACTCTTCGGGGAAAAAAGGTGCTATCTAGAGCCTAAAGGGGTTCTTTAACTGTCCCAATAGAAGAACCATTTTAAGTTCCAGGTAGAACCATTTTGGGTTCCATGTAGAACCTTTTTTCCACAGGGTTCTCTCTCCATCTGGCCGCCTGTACCCCTCCTCTCTCTCCATCCTGCCTCCTGTACCCCTCCTCTCTCTCCATCCAGCCTCGTGCACCCCTCCTCTCTCTCCATCCTGCCTCCTGTATCCCTCCTCTCTCTACGTCCCACCTCCTGTACTCCTCCTCTCACTCCATCCGGCCTCCTGTACCCCTCCTCTCTCTACGTCCTACCTCCTGTACTCCTCCTCTCTCTCCATCCGGACTCCTGTACCCCTCCTCTCTCTCCATCCGGCCTCCTGTACTCCTCCTCTCTCTCCATCCAGCCTCGTGCACCCCTCTTCTCTCTCCATCCTGCCTCCTGTACCCCTCCTCTCTCTACGTCCTACCTCCTGTACTCCTCTCCCTCCGTCCTACCTCCTGTACCCCTCCTCTCTCTCCATCCAGCCTCCTGTACCCCTCCTCTCTCTCCATCCTACCTCCTGTACTCCTCCTCTCTCTCCATCCGGACTCCTGTACCCCTCCTCTCTCTCCATCCTGCCTCCTGTACCCCTCCTCTCTCTCCATCCGGCCTCCTGTACCCCTCCTCTCTCTCCATCCAGCCTCCTGTACCCCTCCTCTCTCCATCCTGCCTCCTGTACTACTCCTCTCTCTCCATCCGGCCTCCTGTACCCCTCCTCTCTCCATCCTGCCTCCTGTACCCCTCCTCTCTCTCCATCCAGCCTCGTGCACCCCTCCTCTCTCTCCATCCTGCCTCCTGTACCCCTCTTCTCTCTCCATCCTGCCTCCTGTACCCCTCCTCTCTCTCCATCCTGCCTCCTGTACCCCTCCTCTCTCTCCATCCGGCCTCCTGTACCCCTCCTCTCTCCATCCTGCCTCCTGTACCCCTCCTCTCTCCATCCTGCCTCCTGTACCCCTCCTCTCTCTCCATCCTGCCTCCTGTACCCCTCCTCTCTCTATGTCCTACCTCCTGTACTCCTCCTCTCTCTCCATCCTACCTCTTGTACTCCTCTCTCTCCATCCGGCCTCCTGTACTCCTCCTCTCTCTCCATCCTACCTCCTGTACCCCTCCTCTCTCTCCATCCGGCCTTGTGTACCCCTCCTCTCTCTCCATCCTGCCTCCTGTACCCCTCCTCTCTCTACGTCCTACCTCCTGTACCCCTCCTCTCTCTCCATCCGGCCTCCTGTACTCCTCCTCTCTCTCCATCCGGCCTTGTGTACTCCTCCTCTCTCTCCATCCTGCCTCCTGTACCCCTCCTCTCTCTACGTCCTACCTCCTGTACTCCTCCTCTCTCTCCATCCTACCTCTTGTACTCCTCTCTCTCCATCCGGCCTCCTGTACTCCTCCTCTCTCTCCATCCTACCTCCTGTACCCCTCCTCTCTCTCCATCCGGCCTTGTGTACCCCTCCTCTCTCTCCATCCTGCCTCCTGTACCCCTCCTCTCTCTACGTCCTACCTCCTGTACCCCTCCTCTCTCTCCATCCTGCCTCCTGTACTCCTCCTCTCTCTCCATCCTACCTCCTGTACCCCTCCTCTCTCTCCATCCGGCCTTGTGTACCCCTCCTCTCTCTCCATCCTGCCTCCTGTACCCCTCCTCTCTCTACGTCCTACCTCCTGTACCCCTCCTCTCTCTCCATCCGGCCTCCTGTACTCCTCCTCTCTCTCCATCCGGCCTTGTGTACTCCTCCTCTCTCTCCATCCTACCTCCTGTACTCCTCTTCTCTCTCCATCCGGCCTCCTGTACTCCTCCTCTCTCTACGTCCTACCTCCTGTACCCCTCCTCTCTCTCCATCCGGCCTTGTGTACCCCTCCTCTCTCTCCATCCTGCCTCCTGTACCCGTCCTCTCTCTACGTCCTACCTCCTGTACCCCTCCTCTCTCTCCATCCGGCCTTGTGTACTCCTCCTCTCTCTCCATCCTACCTCCTGTACTCCTCCTCTCTCTCCATCCTGCCTCCTGTACTCCTCTCTCTCCATCCGGCCTTGTGTACTCCTCCTCTCTCTCCATCCTACCTCCTGTACTCCTCCTCTCTCTCCATCCTGCCTCCTGTACTCCTCCTCTCTCTCCATCCGGCCTCGTATAACCCTCTCTCCCTCCCTCCTGCCTTTCATGAGGTGCTGAATTTTCAGTTAAAAGTCTTGTCTGGTCTAGCAGGCCTAGCTCCTCCTCAAAACACCAGTCTTCCTGATTGTCACTACTCTACAGTGAATGCTCTCTAGAAGAGACGTTCTCTTGAAGAATGTCATCTAGAAACAGTTTTTCGGCGTAAGCATTAAGTCTAGGCGTTGTGTTGTTAAAAGTTAAATCACACAATAAACTGAGAGATAATCACCAAATTATGTAAATTGTACTGGCTCCTAACCCATACAATGATCCAATCAGATTTAACCATGTGTAGCCTTCTTCCGCATATCTATTAGCTACAATAACCACGTTACCTTCTGATGACATAGCTCTGATGTCATCGTAATGTATCCATGAGAACCTGGTTTAATGCCACAATGACATCATGTAATGTAACCATGGCAACTTGGTTTGACTGGTTGAATCTGTGTTACAGTAAACACAATTTGCTTAAATGCATTATTGCCCTTTATACGATGTACTACATACACCAAAATCACATAGCCTCTAACTGCCTCACAAATATATAGATATCTCATCCGAACAGCCCTGTACAAACAAGTATCCAGACTAAACATGTGTCTATGCCCCTAAGCACTGAACATAGGAGTTTGGTTAAGAAAAAACCCTTATCTGATCTTCTCTTTATAGCTTTTTATATTCTGGTAGCCAGAAATAGAACCGCATGGCATGCCAGAGAACATTAGAATACATTCAGGCAATAAGTAACCTGGAGTCATCAACAGTAACTCAACAGTAACTGCCTGAAATGCTTTATTTCTTGTAGCACAGAAAGACACTTCAAATGGAGATGTATTCTGTTCCAATGAAATATCTGCATAATCAAATGCATATATAAATGAAAGTCACACACACAGCGAGCAAGTAGTGGTCTCAGTAAACCAAACGTTTCATCAGCTCCCCAATCATCCCACCACATTACCCCACCAAGTCATTAGCGCAAATAATGGTCATCTCCTTGACAACAGAATTACCGCAGGATTATTTGCTTCATATTCTCTCCAACAAAAACCCTTCTGAGGGATCTGATCTGGAGCCATGTTGGGGGACCCTTCTGAGGGGTCTGATCTGGAGCCATGTTGGGGGACCCTTCTGAGGGTTCTGATTTGGAGCCATGTTGGGGGACCCTTCTGAGGGATCTGATCTGGAGCCATGTTGGGGGACCGTTCTGAGGGATCTGATCTGGAGCCATGTTGGGGGACCCTTCTGAGGGGTCTGATCTGGAGCCATGTTGGGGGACCCTTCTGAGGGATCTGATCTGGAGCCATGTTGGGGGACCCTTCTGAGGGATCTGATCTGGAGCCATGTTGGGGGACCGTTCTGAGGGATCTGATCTGGAGCCATGTTGGGGGACCCTTCTGAGGGGTCTGATCTGGAGCCATGTTGGGGGACCCTTCTGAGGGATCTGATCTGGAGCCATGTTGGGGGACCCTTCTGAGGGATCTGATCTGGAGCCATGTTGGGGGACCCTTCTGAGGGGTCTGATCTGGGGCCATGTTGGGGACCCTTCTGAGGGATCTGATCTGGAGCCATGTTGGGGGACCCTTCTGAGGGATCTGATCTGGAACATGTTGGGGGACCCTTCTGAGGGATCTGATCTGGAGCCATGTTGGGGGACCCTTCTGAGGGATCTGATCTGGAGCCATGTTGGGGGACCCTTCTGAGGGATCTGATCTGGAGCCATGTTGGGGGACCCTTCTGAGGGATCTGATCTGGAGCCATGTTGGGGGACCCTTCTGAGGGGTCTGATCTGGAGCCATGTTGGGGGACCCTTCTGAGGGATCTGATCTGGAGCCATGTTGGGGGACCGTTCTGAGGGATCTGATCTGGAGCCATGTTGGGGGACCCTTCTGAGGGATCTGATCTGGAGCCATGTTGGGGGACCCTTCTGAGGGATCTGATCTGGAGCCATGTTGGGGGACCCTTCTGAGGGATCTGATCTGGAGCAATGTTGGGGGACCCTTCTGAGGGATCTGATCTGGGGCCATGTTGGGGACCCTTCTGAGGGATTTGATCTGGGGCCATGTTGGGGGACCCTTCTGAGGGATTTGATCTGGGGCCATGTTGGGGGACCCTTCTGAGAGATCTGATCTGGGGCCATGTTGGGGGACCCTTCTGAGAGATCTGATCTGGGGCCATGTTGGGGGACCCTTCAAAAAACCGAAATGAATTAATCACCCACAGTCATTGTGTTTGAATGGGAGCCAGACAGAGTCACAAGCCAGATGTTTTCTGTTCTGGTTGGGTCTCTTTAAAGTATGGTACTGCAAAGCCAGCCCAGTGAAACCAGCAGTGTTCCCTGTAGAGAGCAGAGGCCAGCCCAGTGAAACCAGCAGTGTTCCCTGTAGAGAGCAAAGGCCAGCCCAGTGAAACCAGCAGTGTTCCCTGTAGAGAGCAGAGGCCAGCCCAGTGAAACCAGCAGTGTTCCCTGTAGAGAACAAAGACCAGCCCAGTGAAACCAGCAGTGTTCCCTGTAGAGGCTAGCCCAGTGAAACCAGCAGTGTTCCCTGTAGAGAGCAGAGGCCAGCCCAGTGAAACCAGCAGTGTTCCCTGTAGAGCGCAGAGGCCAGCCCAGTGAAACCAGCAGTGTTCCCTGTAGAGAGCAAAGGCCAGCCCAGTGAAACCAGCAGTGTTCCCTGTAGAGAGCAGAGGTCAGCCCAGTGAAACCAGCAGTGTTCCCTGTAGAGAGCAGAGGCCAGCCCAGTGAAACCAGCAGTGTTCCCTGTAGAGAGCAGAGGCTAGCCCAGTGAAACCAGCAGTGTTCCCTGTAGAGAGCAAAGGCCAGCCCAGTGAAACCAGCAGTGTTCCCTGTAGAGAGCAAAGGCCAGCCCAGTGAAAGCAGCAGTGTTCCCTGTAGGGACAGAGGCCAGCCCAGTGAAACCAGCAGTGTTCCCTGTAGAGGCCAGCCCAGTGAAACCAGCAGTGTTCCCTGTAGAGGCCAGCCCAGTGAAACCAGCAGTGTTCCCTGTAGAGAGCAGAGGCCAGCCCAGTGAAACCAGCAGTGTTCCCTGTAGAGAGCAGAGGCCAGCCCAGTGAAACCAGCAGTGTTCCCTGTAGAGAGCAGAGGCCAGCCCAGTGAAACCAGCAGTGTTCCCTGTAGAGGCCAGCCCAGTGAAAGCAGCAGTGTTCCCTGTAGAGCGCAGAGGCCAGCCCAGTGAAACCAGCAGTGTTCCCTGTAGAGAGCAGAGGCCAGCCCAGTGAAACCAGCAGTATTCCCTGTAGAGAGCAGAGGCTAGCCCAGTGAAACCAGCAGTGTTCCCTGTAGAGAGCAGAGACCAGCCCAGTGAAACCAGCAGTGTTCCCTGTAGAGAGCAGAGAGCAGCCCAGTGAAACCAGCAGTGTTCCCTGTAGAGAGCAGAGGCCAGCCCAGTGAAACCAGCAGTGTTCCCTGTAGAGAGCAGAGGCCAGCCCAGTGAAACCAGCAGTGTTCCCTGTAGAGGCCAGCCCAGTGAAACCAGCAGTGTTCCCTGTAGAGGCCAGCCCAGTGAAACCAGCAGTGTTCCCTGTAGAGAGCAGAGGCCAGCCCAGTGAAACCAGCAGTGTTCCCTGTAGAGAGCAGAGACCAGCCCAGTGAAACCAGCAGTGTTCCCTGTAGAGAGCAGAGGCCAGCCCAGTGAAACCAGCAGTGTTCCCTGTAGAGAGCAGAGGCCAGCCCAGTGAAACCAGCAGTGTTCCCTGTAGAGAGCAGAGGCCAGCCCAGTGAAACCAGCAGTGTTCCCTGTAGAGGCCAGCCCAGTGAAACCAGCAGTGTTCCCTGTAGAGGCCAGCCCAGTGAAACCAGCAGTGTTCCCTGTAGAGAGCAGAGGCCAGCCCAGTGAAACCAGCAGGGTTCCCTGTAGAGAGCAGAGGCCAGCCCAGTGAAACCAGCAGTGTTCCCTGTAGAGAGCAGAGGCCAGCCCAGTGAAACCAGCAGTGTTCCCTGTAGAGAGCAAAGGCCAGCCCAGTGAAACCAGCAGTGTTCCCTGTAGAGAGCAGAGGCCAGCCCAGTGAAACCAGCAGTGTTCCCTGTAGAGAACAAAGGCCAGCCCAGTGAAACCAGCAGTGTTCCCTGTAGAGGCTAGCCCAGTGAAACCAGCAGTGTTCCCTGTAGAGAGCAGAGGCCAGCCCAGTGAAACCAGCAGTGTTCCCTGTAGAGAGCAGAGGCCAGCCCAGTGAAACCAGCAGTGTTCCCTGTAGAGAGCAAAGGCCAGCCCAGTGAAACCAGCAGTGTTCCCTGTAGAGAGCAGAGGTCAGCCCAGTGAAACCAGCAGTGTTCCCTGTAGAGAGCAGAGGCCAGCCCAGTGAAACCAGCAGTGTTCCCTGTAGAGAGCAGAGGCCAGCCCAGTGAAACCAGCAGTGTTCCCTGTAGAGAGCAAAGGCCAGCCCAGTGAAACCAGCCGTGTTCCCTGTAGGGACAGAGGCCAGCCCAGTGAAACCAGCAGTGTTCCCTGTAGAGGCTAGCCCAGTGAAACCAGCAGTGTTCCCTGTAGAGGCCAGCCCAGTGAAACCAGCAGTGTTCCCTGTAGAGAGCAGAGGCCAGCCCAGTGAAACCAGCAGTGTTCCCTGTAGAGAGCAGAGGCCAGCCCAGTGAAACCAGCAGTGTTCCCTGTAGAGAGCAGAGGCCAGCCCAGTGAAACCAGCAGTGTTCCCTGTAGAGAGCAAAGGCCAGCCCAGTGAAACCAGCAGTGTTCCCTGTAGAGAGCAGAGGCCAGCCCAGTGAAACCAGCAGTGTTCCCTGTAGAGAACAAAGGCCAGCCCAGTGAAACCAGCAGTGTTCCCTGTAGAGGCTAGCCCAGTGAAACCAGCAGTGTTCCCTGTAGAGAGCAGAGGCCAGCCCAGTGAAACCAGCAGTGTTCCCTGTAGAGAGCAGAGGCCAGCCCAGTGAAACCAGCAGTGTTCCCTGTAGAGAGCAAAGGCCAGCCCAGTGAAACCAGCAGTGTTCCCTGTAGAGAGCAGAGGCCAGCCCAGTGAAACCAGCAGTGTTCCCTGTAGAGAGCAGAGGCCAGCTCAGTGAAACCAGCAGTGTTCCCTGTAGAGAGCAGAGGTCAGCCCAGTGAAACCAGCAGTGTTCCCTGTAGAGGGCAGAGGCCAGCCTAGTGAAACCAGCAGTGTTCCCTGTAGAGGCCAGCCCAGTGAAACCAGCAGTGTTCCCTGTAGAGAGCAAAGGCCAGCCCAGTGAAACCAGCAGTGTTCCCTGTAGAGAGCAAAGGCCAGCCCAGTGAAACCAGCAGTGTTCCCTGTAGAGAGCAGAGGCCAGCCCAGTGAAACCAGCAGTGTTCCCTGTAGAGAGCAGAGGCCAGCCCAGTGAAACCAGCAGTGTCCCCTGTAGAGAGCAGAGGCCAGCCCAGTGAAACCAGCAGTGTTCCCTGTAGAGGGCAGAGGCCAGCCCAGTGAAACCAGCAGTGTTCCCTGTAGAGAGCAGAGGCCAGCCCAGTGAAACCAGCAGTGTTCCCTGTAGAGAGCAAAGGCCAGCCCAGTGAAACCAGCAGTGTTCCCTGTAGAGAGCAAAGTCCAGCCCAGTGAAACCAGCAGTGTTCCCTGTAGAGAGTGGGTACAGTACGGTATAGCACTACGGTGGCTGGAGTTGGCCCAGAACAGAGGAGAGTAGCATCGGATAGGTACAGTACGGTATAGCACTATTGCAGGGTTTCCCAAACTCGGTCTTGGGGACCCAAGGTGTTCCCATTTGTTTTTTCCCCCTAGCACCACACAGCTGATTCAAATAATCAAAGATGAATGATGAGTTGATTATTTCATCAGCTGTGTAGTGCTAGGGGAAAGAAACTAAACGTGCCCCCCTTGGGGTCCCCAGGACCGAGTTTGGGAAACACTTTGCTAAGGTGTCCTGAGTTGGCCCAGATCAGAGGAGAGTACCTAAGGCACTTTCTGGTTTTACATTCTCCACTGTGTCAGTCATTACCCACACCGCTCCACTGTGTCAGTCATTACCCACACCGCTCCACTGTGTCAGGGCTCTGTTTGGACCCAGTCATTACCCACACCGCTCCACTGTGTCAGGGCTCTGTTTGGACCCAGTCATTACCCACACCGCTCCACTGTGTCAGGGCTCTGATTGGCCACAGTCATTACCCACACCGCTCCACTGTGTCAGGGCTCTGATTGGCCCCAGTCATTACCCACACCGCTCCACTGTGTCAGGGCTCTGTTTGGACCCAGTCATTACCCACACCGCTCCACTGTGTCAGGGCTCTGTTTGGACCCAGTCATTACCCACACCGCTCCACTGTGTCAGGACTCTGATTGGCCACAGTCATTACCCACACCGCTCCACTGTGTCAGGGCTCTGACTGGCCCCAGTCATTACCCACACCGCTCCACTGTGTCAGGGCTCTGATTGGACACAGTCATTACCCACACCGCTCCACTGTGTCATGGCTCTGATTGGCCCCAGTCATTACCCACACCGCTCCACTGTGTCATGGCTCTGATTGGCCCCAGTCATTACCCACACCGCTCCACTGTGTCAGGGCTCTGATTGGCCCCAGTCATTACCCACACCGCTCCACTGTGTCATGGCTCTGATTGGCCCCAGTCATTACCCACACCGCTCCACTGTGTCAGGGCTCTGATTGGCCCCAGTCATTACCCACACCGCTCCACTGTGTCAGGGCTCTGTTTGGACCCAGTCATTACCCACACCACTCCACTGTGTCAGGACTCTGATTGGCCACAGTCATTACCCACACCACTCCACTGTGTCAGGGCTCTGATTGGCCCCAGTCATTACCCACACCGCTCCACTGTGTCAGGGCTCTGATTGGACACAGTCATTACCCACACCGCTCCACTGTGTCATGGCTCTGATTGGCCCCAGTCATTACCCACACCGCTCCACTGTGTCATGGCTCTGATTGGCCCCAGTCATTACCCACACCGCTCCACTGTGTCAGTCATTACCCACACCACTCCACTGTGTCAGGGCTCTGATTGGCCACAGTCATTACCCACACTGCTCCACTGTGATGTCTTCCAAGCCCATACCACTAAGGCCAACCATTGGGGTTATTATTACAGTCAATATCCTCCCCCCATAGGACCTGGCATAAACTGACCCAGTCCTCAGCATTTTGATCAGGCAGACAAGATAAACATTCCTTTGACATATCTGACGCCTACAGAACAGTGTATGTTTTTGGTTTTACTATCCTTGTGGGGACCAGAAGTCCTCACAAGGATATTAAAATAAGAACAATTCAGACAAGTGGGGATATTTCGCCAGTCCCCACAAGGAAAAGGGCAATTTTAGGCTTAGAGGTTAGGTTTAGGAGTTAGAGAAAATAGGATTTTGAATGGCAATCAATTGTTTGGTCCCCACAAGGATAGTAAAACAAATGTGAGTGTGTGTTATAATGTAGGGGTTCTTGTTTGTGTACATTCAGTATCATTTTTCTGTCAGAGTTGAGGGATTCTATACAGGCAGGAAGATAGCTGCCTCATTAGGCATTCCTTCCTGCCCAGACGGAATGAATCAGGGGTCCATCATGGGATGGAGGACAGTTGACAATGCTCAACGCCTCTCCTCCTCTTCTCTCCTCCTCCTTGAATGGTGCCAAGGATAGCAGTTAGTGGGCTGACTATGCACTGCACACTAAATACAGCTGGAAGTTAGGCTTGTTTGTGTCTGTTTTTTGGGCGAGAATGTCCTTACTGCTGAGTGTTGCAAGGATTGCTTTGCACTTCTGAACAGGTTAAGTGTCAACACAAATACAAATCAAATTTTATGTCACATCAAATTTTATTAGTCACATGCGCCAAATACAACAGGTGAAATGCTTACTTACGAGCCCCTAACCAACAGTGCAGTTAAAAAAAACAAGGATAAGAATAAGAGATAAAAGTAATTAAAGAGCAGCAGTAAAAAATAACAATATATACAGGGGGGTGCCGGTACAGAGTCAATGTGCAGGGGCACCGGTTAGTTGGGGTAGTACGTACATGTACAGTCGTGGCCAAAAGTTTTGAGAATGACACAAATATTAATTTCCACAAAGTTTGCTGCTTCAGTGTCTTTAGATATTTTTGTCAGATGTTACTATGGAATACTGAAGTATAATTACAAGCACTTCATAAGTATCAAAAGATTTTTATTGACAATTACATGAAGTTGATGCAAAGTGGCAATATTTGTAGTGTTGACCCTTCTTTTTCAAGACCTCTGCAATCCGCCCTGGCATGCTGTCAGTTAACTTCTGGCCACATCCTGACTGATAGCAGCCCATTCTTGCATAATCAACACTTGGAGTTTGTCAGAATTTGTGGGGTTTTGTTTGTCCACATGTCTCTTAAGGATTGACCACAAGTTCTCAATGGGATTAAGGTCTGGGGAGTTTCCTGGCCATGGCTGTCCTGATCAGGTCAGGGTACAGGAGACCACCACCCTACAGATTATCTCCCAAACCCCCAACTGAGGAGGAGAGATCTAGGGGTCTGAAGATGTGGGGGTTTTATGACACCTCATGCCCATAATACAGAGAAATTCCTTTGTCCTAACAATGGAGAACTGGCCTCAGAACCTTAAACATGCAATAAAGGGACTTTGGAACAATGGTTTCCGTCAGCCACAATGGTGGTTATGACGAAAAGTGGAATATTATGTATGTATAAAATGTATGTAACTTTTGTATTTGTTTTTAAAGGTTAAGAGATGACGTTATTATGAAAACATTGTACCTTTAAGAGTTTTCCCAGTATATGCCTGATGTTTATACATTGTACGCTGTTTGGAAAATATCCAAATCAAACAGAATGTTTTGATAAAGATGAAATGTGAAGTTAGTGTCTAAAATCGGATTTTTAGCCAAATCTAAGCCTTGCCCCCTTGTACTTGGTCCGCCCAGAGAATCGCCCTAAAGGCTGTTACACCCACTTCTGACCCGAGGGTATAAGACAGGAGAGTGAAGAATTAACATAGTAGACTATTGACCCCAAGCTGCAGCCAAGGTCTAACAAAGTCGACGAACCCCAAAACGAAACACAAGGTTGAAGACAAAGAAATATTTTTCTACACGAGCTACGGACGAGTAGCTGTGTCTAAGCGGGTGAATTCAAGCCGAACCACCCAGCCTCCACTCTCCATTGAATCGTGGTATCGACACCATTCGAGCCGAAGCTGTGAGCTCTGAGCTACAGAGCTGTCTGTCCTCAGAAGACCCCTTTCCGATCAAGGGTGAGGATCAGACCACTTAGCCAAGAAGGACACTGACATCGTGAGGACAACCAGAGAGTTGCGCCGGAGAACTGCGTCATTTAGAAGCCTAAACGACCCACGCGGAGCTTCCCACCTGAGAACTCCAACACGTAATTACACCATTATATTCTGACCCATAAGAGCGGCAGTTCGGGGCAAGGCTAATTTTAAATAAGCATGGCTGACAAATGAACCCAAATGTATATTTCTCTCGTGTACTTCCTTTATTTCTCTCTCTTTAAAATCCCCATTTTGGGTAACAAGCGCCATAGTGTGTTGGCCCGTTATACTAAGTCCTAATCGATAGCTAGACTGTGTTTTGTGTATGTGCATTTTTATCATCATTTTAGCTTGCTAGTAAATAAATAATCAACTAAGATTGGTGTGGTAAATTCAGTGGTAAAGCCCGGGTCCGTGCAGATTCCCGGATTATACGACTTTCAGATTATGAGACTGTAGAGGAAATTGATTAATTTAGCGACTGTTGTAATCGATATTCTGATATCCTTTGAGTTAATTTGGGAAATAGAAACTCAATCAAAACAATGTTCCCATGGTGCCCCAGGTTAATGAGTTAATAATTGCTTGATTCATTGCTTAATTCATTTAATCACGTAAGTATAAACCGTTAATCATTCGATGAGCAACAGTCGTCACATTAACTAATACAACGTCACGACAACCCAAAATATCGATGTTTTGTTCCCCGAGCCACTTAGTTATCACTTTTGCCTTATGGCAAGGCGCTCCATCATGCTGGAAAAGGCATTGTTCGTCACCAAACTGTTCCTGGATGGTTGGGAGAAGTTGCTCTCGGAGGATGTGTTGGTACCATTCTTTATTCATGGCTGTGTTCTTAGGCAAAATTGTGAGTGAGCCCACTCCCTTGGCTGAGAAGCAACCCCACACATGAATGGTCTCAGGATGTTTTACTGTTGGCAGGACGCAGGACTGATGGTAGCGCTCACCTTGTCTTCTCCGGACAAGCTTTTTTCCGGATGCCCCAAACAATTGGAAAGGGGATTCATCAGAGAAAATGACTTTACCCCAGTCCTCAGCAGTCCAATCCCTGTGCCTTTTGCAGAATATCAGTCTGTCCCTGATGTTTTTCCTGGAAAGAAGTGGCTTATTTGCTGCCCTTCTTGACACCAGGCCATCCTCCAAAAGACTTCGCCTCACTGTGCGTGCAGATGCACTCACACCTGCCTGCTGCCATTCCTGAGCAAGCTCTGTACTGGTGGTGCCCCGATCCCGCAGCTGAATCAACTTTAGGAGACGGTCCTGCTGCTTGCTGGACTTTCTGGGCGCCCTGAAGCCTTCTTCACAACAATTGAACCGCTCTCATTGAAGTTCTTGATGATCCGGTAAATGGTTGATTCAGGTGCAATCTTACTGGCAGCAATATCCTTGCCTGTTAAGCCCTTTTGTGCAAAGCAATGATGACGGCACGTGTTTCCTTGCAGGTAACCATGGTTGACAGAGGAAGAATAATGAATCCAAGCACCACCCTCTTTTTGAAGCTTCCAGTCTGTTATTTGAACTCAATCAGCATGACAGAGTGATCTCCAGCTTTGTCCTCGTCAACACTTACACCTGTGTTAACGAGAGAATCACTGACATGATGTCAGCTGGTCCTTTTGTGGCAGGGCTGAAATGCAGTGTAAATGTTTTTGGGGGATTCAGTTCCTTTGCATGGCAAAGAGGGACTTTGCAATTAATTGCAATTCATCTGATCACTCTTCATATACTCCAGAATGTTATGCAAATTGCCATCATACAAACTGAGGCAGCAGACTTTGTGAAAATGAATACTTATGTAATTCTCAAAACCTTTGGCCACGACTGTAGGTAGAGTTAATTAAAGTGACTATGCATAGATGACAACAGAGAGTGGCAGTGGTGTGAAGAGGGTAGGGAGGGGGGGCAATGTGAATAGTCTGGGTAGCCATTTGACTAGATGTTCAGGAGTCTTATGGCTTGGGAGGAGAAGCTGTTTAGAAGCTTCTTGGACCTAGACTTGGTGCTCCGGTACCGCTTGCTGTGTGGTAGCAGGGAGAACAGTCTATGACTAGGGTGGCTGGAGTCTTTGACAATTTTTAGGGCCTTCCTCTGACACCGCCTGGTATAGAGGTCCTGGATGGCAGGAAGCTTGGCCCCAGTGATGTACTGGGCCGTTTGCACTACCCTCTGTAGTGCCTTGCGGTTGGAGGCCGAGCAGTTGCCATAACAGGCAGTGATGCAACCAGTCAGGATGCTCTCGATGGTGCAGCTGTAGAACCTTTTGAGGATCTGAGGACCCGTGCCAAATATTTTCAGTCTCCTGAGGGGGAATACGTTTTGTTGTGCCCGCTTCACGACGGTCATGGTGTGCTTGGACCATGTTCGTTTTTGGTGATATGAACACCAAGGAACTTGAAGCTCTCAACCTGCTCCACTGCAGCCCCGTTGATGAAAATGCGCCAAATACAATAGGTGCTTATTTAATGCTTATTTACAAGCACTTAACCAACAATGCAGTTCAAGAAATAGAGTTAAGAAAATATTTCCGAAATAAACTAAAGTCATTTTTTAAATAAAAAGTAACAATAAAGAGGCTATATTCAGGCTATATACCGGTACCAAGTCAATGTGCGGGGGTACAGGTTAGTCGAGGTAATTTGTACATGTAGGTAGGGGTAAAGTAACTATGCATAGACAATAAACAGCGAGTAGCAGCAGTGTAAAAACAAAAAGGGGGGGTGATGTAGTAGTGATGGCGCCGGAGGGGATGGCTGCCGTCTTATCGGCTCTTAACCAACCATGCTATTTTGTTTGTTTTTTCACATTGTTCACAACTTGTTTTGTACATAATGTTGCTGCTAATGTCTCTTATGACCAAAAAAAGCTTCTGGACATCAGAACTGCGATTTCGCTGGAGCAGGAAACATTTATACATTCTATTGGCAGGATAGAACAGCAGCCTCTGGTAAGACCTATGCATAGTATCTCTCTCTACCTAGAGAGTTTATCTGTATTTATCGTAGCTGTCTACATACCACCACAGACCGATGCTGGCACGTAAACCGCACTCAGCGAGCTGTATACTGCCATAAGTAAATAGGAAAACGCTCATCCAGAGGCGGCGCTCCTAGTGGCCGGGGACTTTAATGCAGGTGAAACTTAAAACAGTTTTACCGAATTTATATGGGCATGTTAAATGTGCAACCAGAGGGAAAACAATTCTAGACCACCTATACTCCACACACAGAGACACATACAAAGCTCTCCCTCGCCCTCCATTTGGTAAATCTGACCATAATTCTATCCTCCTGATTCCTGTTTACAAGCAAAAATTAAAGCAGGAAGCACCAGTGACTCGGTCAGATGAAGCAGATGCTTAACTACAGGACTGTTTTGCTACCACAGACTGGAATATATTCCGGGATTCTACCGATCGCATTGAGGAGTACACCACATCAGTCACTGGCTTTATCAATAAGTGCATCGAGGACGTCGTCCCCACATGACTGTACGTGCATACCCCAACCAGAAGCCATGGATTACAGACAACATTCGCACTGAGCTAAAGGGTAGAGCTGCCGCTTTCAAGGAGCGGGACTCTAACCCGGAAGGTTATAAGAAATCCCGCTATGCCCTCCGACGAACCATCAAACTCACAAAGTGTCAATACAGGACTAAGATTGAATCATACTACACCGGCTCTGACGCTCGTCAGATGTGGCAGGGCTTGCAAACTATTACAGGCTAAAAAGGGAAGCACAGCCAAGAGCTACCCAGTGACACGAGCCTACCATACGAGCTAAATAACTTATATGCTTGCTTTGAGGCAAGTAACACTGAAACATGCATGAGAGCATCAGCTGTTCTGGACGACTGTGTGATCACGCTCTCCGCAGCCGATGTAAGACCTTTAAACAGGTCAACATTCACAAGGCCGCAGGGCCAGACAGATTACCAGGACGTGTACTCAAAGCATGCGCTGACCAACTGGCAAGTATCTTCACTGATAATTTCAACCTCTCCCTGACTGAGTCTGTAATACCTACATGTTTCAAGCAGACCACCATAGTCCCTGTGCCCAAGAACACTAAGGTAACCTGCCAAAATGACTACCGACCCGTAGCAAAATGACTACCGACCCTAATTATTATACATAACATCCTGATATATATGTAGATATTGTTATTTCCCTTGACGTAGTGATGCTGAATGTAAAACACTTCACTCTCACCTACTGTACATATCCAATCTGTTTACATCTACATGAAGGTACAAGGTTCCTAGGTTTTAAGGGTTGATTTAGAAATCAGGCATATGTAAACTCACGGTAGCTGCAGTGTGTCTCCATTGAACCCATCCATGTTGGCAGTACAGTAATTGTACATATGTTCAGTGCTTGGTCTTCAGAGGGGAAATGCCCTGGTTCTTTGTTTGGTACCAACAGGGCTGCAGGCTCCTTGAGTCCTGGGCCAAGGACTTAGTCCAGGTTATTGCAGGTTTCTCTCTTTAATCCCTAATGTGGGATGTATTATTGTCGGAGGCTGGGGACTGAGGGAACGTACAGTTTGGAAATGGTTTATAGCCAGGAGAACCCTCCCCCAGTGCTACTGCTCTCAGCTCAGCTCTACTCTCAGGTGTCCACACCTGTATGCATGTTTTGACCGTTCTGTTGTGGCAAAACTCATGGGTAATGCGAAACTCATGGGTAATGTGAAACTCATGGGTAATGTGAAACTCATGGGTAATGCGAAACTCATGGGTAATGCGAAACTCATGGGTAATGTGAAACTCATGGGTAATGCGAAACTCATGGGTAATGCGAAACTCATGGGTAATGCGAAATTCATGGGTAATGCGAAACTCATGGGTAATGCGAAACTCATGGGTAATGCGAAACTCATGGGTAATGTGAAACTCATGGGTAATGTGAAACTCATGGGTAATGCGAAACTCATGGGTAATGTGAAACTCATGGGTAATGTGAAACTCATGGGTAATGCGAAACTCATGGGTAATGCGACTAGTACGAGCACTGTAACGACCAAATCAGCAATGTTGACAGAATTTAGTTAAGTCTGTCCAAGAATTACAGAAGGAAAAAAGCTTTGACCCACAAAGTTATTTACTATGATGCAAAGGCATGATATTTCCTGTGAGAGAAATGACTACAGTAGATTAATATCTGGAAACATTTTGTCATCGTGGTACTATAATACTCTCTCTTGTCGTCCCCCATGTAGGTATCTTTCCGCCTGGAGTTTGAGTTCAGCCGATCAGTGTTCCTGGACCACGTACGAGTCATTCTAGAAGCCAGCAGGTGAGGACGCACTAAACCACTTCAAATAATAAACCGTTTTTTAATCACTGTCTGATAAATATTATTTTTACAGTTATGATCAGGTGAGATAATGAGATAATGTTCTTAGCTCAGGAGTTTCTCCTCTCCTGACTTTCCTAGTGTCAAACAGTCACTAATCAACAGATGAGGGTGGTGTCAAACAGTCACTAATCAACAGATGAGGGTGGTGTCAAACAGTCACTAATCAACAGATGAGGGTGGTGTCAAACAGTCACTAATCAACAGATGAGGGTGGTGTCAAACAGTCACTAATCAACAGATGAGGCTGGTGTCAAACAGTCACTAATCAACAGATGAGGCTTGTGTCAAACAGTCACTAATCAACAGATGAGGCTGGTGTCAAACAGTCACTAATCAACAGATGAGGGTGGTGTCAAACAGTCACTAATCAACAGATGAGGCTGGTGTCAAACAGTCACTAATCAACAGATGAGGGTGGTGTCAAACAGTCACTAATCAGGGTGAGGGTGAAAAGAGGGTGAAAACCTGCAGATACTGCATCTCAATCAGCATTTCTCAACAATGAACTGATTCATCACACTAACCACAGATCCACCCAGTGAGAAGCAGGATATTGACAGAAACGGAGCTATAACATCTCTGAAATATGTCCACGTCATCCAAGGTTCACTTAGCATGTAGTCCCATTGAGATGTGAGTTTGGCATGTCAGAATAGTTGAAATGCATTTTTTTTTCTCTCTACAGTGACGGAGAGGAGGTTACCTTAGCAGACAATTTCAACGACATCTTTCACCCGCTGAAATACGAGGCTGACCTCCTATTTACAAGGTTTGTCTTTGTCACAATGTCCTCTCTAAAGTTCCTTCTCCTTCTGTCACTCTTAAATAAACTCATAAAACTCTTGTAAAATAAAAGTGAACTATCATAGCAATGCAATTCCCTGTCACTGGAACTGAACGATTCAATGTTGATTTAGTGTTGCATAGACACAATGGCAAACGTTAGATATACAGTATACAGATATACTGTACGTGATTGAGTGTATCACCTTTTCTCCGTAAAGGGACTCCAACCCCTCTGGCTGTGAGATCAAAGCAGACCTCTCCCTGGAAATACCGGGAAATATTGGTCCTCCTTTCAACTTCACCTTCCAGGTGAGGATCAAAGGTCACAACACACAGGGTTGCGGCACAATCATACAGCAACCACGCAACAATCAATTGTCTTTACAGTGTAGAAATACTGTATATTGCAATTACATTTACAAAATACCCCAACTATTTTTTATTGCTTGAGTTAAGACTGAATTAGTGCCCTATATTTCTCACAGATTCAGAATCTGGGCTTCTTTCCCGTGAGGGACCTGCAGTTGAATATAGAAATTCCAGAGATGACCAAAAACGGGAACCAGCTGTTGCAGATATCGGACTTCCATATTGACAAGGTGAGAGGACTTGAAAATCTGGCAAAGGACTTAGAATGGTCTGCTTCCTTTGAGAGACCACCAAGTGTGTTCTTATACTGTCTGGGTTCTAACGGAGATGTAATTCTGTCTCCTTAGACAGACGGTACCCACTGCATACCCCCTCAACATGTGGCACAGAGCAGGGCGTCTCCAGAAGACCTCTCTCGAGTCTCACGCCTGGTAAACCACCCACACCATATGATTGCAACTAGCTTACCTAAATAATGGAACATTCTTAACTAACAAGCTTGTGTTTGGCCTCTTCAGAACCAGTCCAATACTCTGCCTCTGCCGGTCCAATGCACTGTCAACCTGAACCCCTACAAGGAAGTCAGCGTCAGAATCAGGGGGGCATTACGGTTGGACGCCTTGCATGCTGTGAGTATATCACATTCCACTGCTAAATCCTACACTCCTTGAGCATGTCTGTGAGACGTTAACTTCCTGTTGTGTTCATTCACCCTCTTTTACAACACCAGCTGAGGTTCAAAGTCCTGGAACTGGTGACGAGTGCAGCAGTAGAACTTCCACCTTCAAGCCCCATGTTTCTTCATGAAGAAAGGCCTGTCAGACATGTGAGTACAAAACACTCCCAAGTCAAGACACACTTCAGTGCATAACCTTTTAACCTTTTCTATAGAGTCATTCATTCATTCGATTGAAAACTTGTATTTTCAATAGCAGCCTGGCCAAGAGACTAGACTACTTTTCACTATAGTTGCAGTTCATGTTCTACAAATGAGCACCTAATAGCTATGCAGAATCCTCACAGCCAAGGCTGTTATTCTAACACACATGATTGACTGCCTGGTGCTTAAGGACCGAAAGGACCAGCAGCAACACGTGTGGTGGAGCCCTGTTCTCCCATAAACTGCTCATTGCTGCTACCTATAGGCCAATATTTAGAGTTAAGCAACAACCAGTCACACAAAGTTGTTATGCACTCAACTCAGCGCTCTTAGAAGCACAACCAGTTCCCTTCATCTCTGCTTTTGACGAGACTCCACAGGGAAAGAGAGCATGGAAACATTTTATTTTGAATGCATCATTGATCAGATGGAATTCCAGTAAAGCCGGTGATCCACACAAGATGACACCGTGTTAACACTGACCCACAAAGCATCACGCAAGATAGATCTGCATATAATGTGTGTGTACAAGACCTTTAGAGGCACCAGTTGCTTAAAAAAAATTGAATCTGCCCTTTTGAAGTCTTCCAATGGTACAAAACAGGGACGTAGTAAGATTCCCAATAGTAGACGTAATCTGTTGTAATCTATTGCAGTCTATGGCGTGTAAACTGAACTAGGATCAGCTTTTGTTATTTGATCGGGGTGCCATTTTGTCTTGTTTTGTGTGCTCGTTTCCACAGATAATCCTGGAGATTAGGAAAGAAGGGGATTACAGAATCTCAATCTGGATTATCATTGGGAGCACGCTGGGAGGGTTGTTGCTGCTATCCCTGCTCAGCCTAGCTCTATGGAAGGTAAAGCCTGCCCTACTGCCCTGGAGCTCTCATACAAACATTACACCAGCATGATGATCACAATATACATTTATCATGGAGATAGTGAGTTTACAGCAACAGGATTTGTTTGTTTAAACTAAATAATTGCCAGATTGCACCTGTAATTTTACTGTCCTGGATTGCAGAAATGACAATGAGCATAGTGTGCCATTTCTGGTACACTCGGGTTCTTTCTCTAAATTCAGTAGGAGTATTTTAACTGACTGACGTCTACAGTGTTGTAACTGCAGTGTAATATAGTGGACGACACTGCCCTCTTCTGGCAAAGAATGATTGTACATTATTGTATGTATTTTCCCACTAAGAAACAGCATGCCCCACACTGATAAAGCCAGCTGAGATTGTTTCTATGAAAACGATCTAGAAGTATCTATGCCTCTCAATCTCACTTCTCCCTCCTCCAAGCTTGGCTTCTTCCAGAGGCAGAAGAGGAGAGAAGAGGATGAGCAGGAGACCAATGGAAAGGTGGCAGAGGAGCGGTAACTAACGCAGACGAGGGACCAGCCATCATACACACAGGGGACCCAACACTCAGGGACTGCCCCATCCCCCCCGACACTACAGTGGTACAGTCCAGAAGGCTCTGCAAGATGAGACCGTCAAATCAAGACCTGCTCAGTGCACTGGATGACCAACTGTACCTGTATGACCCATGAGACGTTAGCACTACCAACCATAATGCCCTGCCCTCCACTGTACTGCTGAGACTACTGGACCCTCCTCGGTGCCTGGTTACCCATACCCATCTCTGACCTCTACCCTTTAGCTAGACACCCTTCCCCATGGTTACCCACCTCTAACCTCCACCCACACTGCCCCTGGTTACCCACCTCTAACCTCTACCCTGTATTTAGGCTATGGCACCCTTCCTCCTGACCACATTGAAGAGCGATGGAGAGATATTTTGGTTGATGAGTCCATTCCTATTGATGTAATAATGACTAACTTAGAAAGGGCTGCAGTTATAATCAGACAATGATTCTGAGGCAAGCAGCTTAAATTTGATTCACCTTGGTAGGCTTTGTTTTGAGATAACTGTACACTGTACAAGAAAAAACCTCAAGGTGCTGTGCCAACTGCAGGCGGCTATATTGGCCTACTATGGCCTACTGCGCTGACAACTACAGTACATACTTCTGGAGAGAAACACAAAGACGAAGAAGTTGGCGGCATGTGCCAGTAGATGTGACTCTACCCAAGTGACTTTTAGAGAATGGTATTGTGAACTGAAAATCTCCAAGTCACCAGGACAACAATTGTCAACATTCAAGAAACTCTCTGGTGCTTTTGTTTCCAAAGAACTTGGGCAGAGAACTGTTTTTTGGAAGTCCCAAGAAAATACCTTCTGTTTTGGAGATCCAATGTTCCTTCCCCTCTCCTCTCATACTAGTCCTACAGTATCTCCAACGTTCCTTCCCCTCTCCTCTCATACTAGTGCTACAGTATCTCCAACGTTCCTTCCCCTCTCCTCTCATACTAGTCCTACAGTATCTCCAACGTTCCTTCCCCTCTCCTCTCATACTAGTCCTACAGTATCTCCAACGTTCCTTCCCCTCTCCTCTCATACTAGTACTACAGTATCTCCAACGTTCCTTCCCCTCTCCTCTCATACTAGTCCTACAGTATCTCCAATGTTCCTTCCCCTCTCCTCTCATACTAGTCCTACAGTATCTCCAACGTTCCTTCCCCTCTCCTCTCATACTAGTCCTACAGTATCTCCAACGTTCCTTCCCCTCTCCTCCTATACTAGTCCTACAGTATCTCCAACGTTCCTTCCCCTCTCCTCTCATACTAGTCCTACAGTATCTCCAACGTTCCTTCCCCTCTCCTCTCATACTAGTCCTACAGTATCTCCAACGTTCCTTGCCCTCTCCTCTCATACTAGTCCTACAGTATCTCCATTGGAGGAAAATACACAGAATAAATTCATAATTTTGATGCACTTTTACTTTGTAGAAATACAAACTTGAATTTTGTAAATAGTCAACTATCTTTTTATACATAACCAAGTCTAATATTGTGATTTTCCAGTATTCCCCACAAGGATTGTGGCATTATCCTGTTATTCCAGAGACATGGCAAACGAGTTTAGCCTACGAGACAAATCCAAATCGGTTTTCTGACATGCTTTGCACCACAACAAATAGCCTTTGAAAAAAGGATATGCATCGAACTATTCTCCATCCGCAACATGCACCTGTTCTGAGCGTGCTGTTGAAGACCGACTTATTCAGGATTTCAACAAAATGGCTGTCTATCATGTAATGTTACATAATCTAATGAGGATCGGACCATTGGTGTTTAGTGCTTCTATGTCCAAATGAATCATTTTCAAACGTTTTTTTGTCAATGAAATCCCTTTAGTTTATTCATGAATGTCAGTGTCCAACCCATGTGGATGAGGTATAAAACAACTAATACATCTAGAATAAAATATGTAAAATGTGTTGTATCTATTGTTGTGTTGGCTCAACGTTATCAGCGTTTTGTATGATACACTCCTTCAATGCCTGTCACCGTGAAACACACACACAATTGTATAGAAGTAACTGACAAAAATAGCAAACTGAATGGCCGATACATTGAAGCTGGCTTCTAAGACAGAGAGCCTTCAAACTAGGCAAAAGTGTTAATAAGTCCTCACCAGCAGAGCACTGGGACAACACCACGCCACCCTAAGTTCTCTCAAAGTAAAGTCAAATATGGTGGATAAATGAAGATAGTGAACTCAGGCCATTTACCATTGAAAACAATGGTCAGTTCCAGTCTACTTTTAATGGTGTAGCCTTCCATAGACACCAATGCAATAGCAGCTGGGTCTGATCGAGTTAGTTCATTGATTTTCATTCAACCAGAAAAAAAAACAGCGAGTGGGGTATCTCACTTCCTCTTCAGTCTCTGGTAAAACTCCACGTATTATGTATTTTAAGTGAGAAATGTTTTAATAATATAAATTCTCCATAACTTCAGTTATCTGCTAGAATCAATAAACTCAAACTGCAGTCGAGATCCTACGCCCACGTGAAAAATCCCTTCCCCCAACTTTCATCCACGTGTGTTCCGCTTGTGTGTGTGTGTAGAGATACTGGATGTAATGACGAGATACTTGTGTCTTCGCCCTAACAATGGGATTCATTGTCCACAGAGCGGAACGGCGGGCTGTCAAGCTCACGCCTATTCCCCTCTTTGGATTGGTGGATACATATTGTTATTTGAATACTTTTTAAAATATTCGATGAGGGGTGTTGACATCCACCACCTGTATTCAATGGAGATGCTAGCCTCATGAATATGCATACTGTCTCGAATGGACTTAACTAATTTTTTTGGTCAACGATTTACACAAAATACTGTAATTTCAAAGTGGAAGAAAAATACAAACTTGTTATTAAATGGAAAATAAAACACTACCTTGATTAGACTCAACCCCCTAAGTCAATAGAATCACCTTTGGCAGCGATTACAACTGTCAGTCTTTCTGGGTAAGACTCTAAAAGCTTTTCACACCAGGATTGTTCAATATTTGCCCATTATTCTTCAAACTCTGTCAAGTTGGTTGTTGATCATTGCTAGACAGCCATTTTCAAGTCTTGCCATAGATATTCATGCCAAAAATGTAAATAAAGGAACATTCAATGTCGTCTTGGTAAGCAACTCGTGTATATTTGGCCTTGTATTTTAGGTTATTGTCCTGCTGAAAGTTGAATTTGTCTCCCAGTGTCTGTTGGAAAGCAGACTGAACCAGGTTTTCCTCTAGGATTTTGCCTGTGCTTAGCTCCATTCTGTTACTTTTTTTTATCCAAAAAAAAAACTCCCTAGTCCTTGCCAATGACAAGCATACCCATAACGTCTTGCAGCAACCACCATGCTTGAAAATGTTTAGAGTGGCACTCAGCAATATTCCCTCTAAACTGCGTGCCTGCGCAGTAGCCTGAGACTGCCTCGCAGAAGAAATATCAGCCCACGGAAAGAAGCACGAGATTGAACTTCATTCACTTGAGAGTTTTCCGTTAGTTAACACGATCAACGTTTCCCTTTACTTTAGCAATTGTGATCGAATCAACAGCAACATTAGCCACTTTCAACGCAACATACCTAAACAAGAAGAACTATGCAAGAAATGTTGTTGTAGGCAGAGCGCTTCGGACTAGGATTCTATTGTGCATGACTCAGCCAGTACACTAGACAGACTACACAGACCAGTGCAGCATACACAAAAGAGCTGCAGTAGGCCTATATGCAAATAGACCATTTCCATATATGGATCTATGCCATTTACTTTGAATTGGACTGTGTTTACAGCATGATCGGTCGTGAGTAAATGTGGTTGTTTTGAGATCAAAGGGAGAACTGCATGTATCCACGTGTGCACATTTTGTCCATATCCTTTGCTAGTTAGTGAGTTATTAGCCCAGTTATAGATCATTTGTAGACAGCAATGGGGGACATCTTCTAGACATCTTTGAAAAGTCAGTCAGGTAAAGGGCTTTTTTTGGTCTTAAAGGGGCAGTGTTGTATTTTGAGACAGGCTTGAATAAGATGAGTAGCCAATAGGCAGAGGGTAGCATAATGTAACTGATTCTCTGTAATAATATTGTGGGAATAATAATGCACTTTATTTTGTAAAGTGGTTTCTGGCATCGTACGCCTGTCACGTCCTGGCCAGTATATAAGGTTAATTGTTTTGTAGTTTGGTCAGGGCGTGGCAGGGGGTATTTGTTTTATGTGGTTCAGGGTGGTGTGTTTGTTCTAAGGGGGGTTTGATTTAGTATTTCCGGGGTTTTGGGTTGATGATCTATGTTTATGTATTTCTATGTGTAGTCTGGTGAGTGTGTTTCTATGTTGTGCTGATTGGGGTTGGGACTCTCAGTTGAAGGCAGGTGTTGTCTATCTGCCTTTGATTGAGAGTCCCATATATTAGGGTGTGTTTGTGTTTGTGATTCGTGGGTGATTGTTCTGTGTTCAGCCCTAGGCTTTGCCAGACTGTTTGTGGTTGTTCGCTCGTTCTCGTGTTTTTTTGTTATTTTTTGTACGTTCATTGTTGATAGTTAAATAAAAGTCAAAATGAGCATACACGTACCTGCTGCGTATTGGTCTACCTTTTCTGATGACGATTTCGCACTATCGTCAGAAGACGAAGACAACCGTGACAGAATCACCCACCACCAAAGGACCAAGCAGCAGAGGAAGGAGCAGAGGGAGTTCGAGTTGGACTGGCGGGAGAAGTGGACTTGGGAGGAAATTCTGGACGGGGCCGGACCTTGGCATCAGGCTGGGGATTATCAGCGCCCGCAGTGGGAAATTGAGGCAGCCAAGGCAGAGAGGCGGTGGTACGAGGCCAGAGTGGACGCGCTGAAGGAGAAGCACGAGAGGCACCCCCAATAAAAATATTTTGGGGGGCACACGGGTAGTTTGGCTAGGCGTAAGAAGAGCCGGAAGCCAGCTACCCGTGGTTATATGGAGGAGCGTATGGGGTGGAGAGCGTTATGTTTCGCTGAGAAGCGCACGATCTCACCCATACGCACGCACAGTCCGGTGCGAGTTATTCCAGCCCCTCGCAGGTGCCGTGCTAGGGTGGGCATCCAGCCTGGTAGGAGGATGCCTGCGCAGCGCATCTGGTCGCCGGTACGCCTCCGAGGACCAGGCTACCCAACTCCCGCTCTACGCACGGCTACCATCAGGCCCCTGCACAGCCCAGTCTGCCCTGTACGAGCACCCCGCTCGTACAGGGCTACTAGTTCCATCCAGCCAAGGCGGGTTGTGCAGGAGGTAAGATCTAGACCGGCTGTGCGCCTCCATAGCCCTGGGTTTCCAGCTCCTGTCTCTCGTGCGGACCCGGAAGTGCGTCCACCCAGTCCGACTCGTCCTGTTCCCGCTCCCCGCACTAAACTGCAAGTGCGTAAACCCAGCCTCGCCAGTCAACAGTCGTCAGAGCTGCCCGCCAGTCAACAGTCGTCGGAGCTGCCCGCCAGTCAACAGTCGTCGGAGCTGCCCGCCAGTCAACAGTCGTCGGAGCTGCCCGCCAGTCAACAGTCGTCGGAGCTGCCCGTCAGTCAACAGTCGTCGGAGCTGCCCGCCAGTCAACAGTCGTCGGTCAGACTGCGCTGAACTGCCGGAGTGGTCAGACTGCGCTGAACTGCCGGAGTGGTCAGACTGCGCTGAACTGCCGGAGTGGTCAGACTGCGCTGAACTGCCGGAGTGGTCAGACTGCGCTGAACTGCCGGAGTGGTCAGACTGCGCTGAACTGCCGGAGTTGCCAGACTGCGCTGAACTGCCGGAGTGGCCAGACTGCGCTGAACTGCCGGAGTGGCCAGACTGCGCTGAACTGCCGGAGTGGCCAGACTGCCCAGACTGTCCCGAGTTGCCAGACTGCCCAGACTGTCCCGAGTTGCCAGACTGCCCAGACTGTCCCGAGTTGCCAGACTGTCCCGAGTTGCCAGACTGCCCAGACTGTCCCGAGTTGCCAGACTGCCCAGACTGTCCCGAGTTGCCAGACTGCCCAGACTGTCCCAAGTTGCCAGACTGTCCCGAGTTGCCAGACTGTCCCGAGTTGCCAGACTGTCCCGAGTTGCCAGACTGTCCCGAGTTGCCAGACTGCCCAGACTGTCCCGAGTTGCCAGACTGCCCAGACTGTCCCGAGCTGCCAGACTGCCCAGACTGTCCCGAGCTGCCAGACTGCCCAGACTGTCCCGAGCTGCCAGACTGCCCAGACAGCCTGGAACGGCCTGAGCCGGAGCCACCTCCAAATAATAGGTGGGTTGGGGAGGGGGGGTGTAGCACAGTGCCGTCGTTGACGGCAGCCACCCTCCCTTCCCTCCCTTTAGTAAGGGGGAATTTTTCTTTTGGGTATTGTTTGGGGTTATTTTTTTTTTGTTAAGGTGCTTCCGGAGTAGCACCTTTAAAGGGGGGGTACTGTCACGTCCTGGCCAGTATATAAGGTTAATTGTTTTGTAGTTTGGTCAGGGCGTGGCAGGGGGTATTTGTTTTATGTGGTTCAGGGTGGTGTGTTTGTTCTAAGGGGGGTTTGATTGAGTATTTCCGGGGTTTTGGGTTGATGATCTATGTTTATGTATTTCTATGTGTAGTCTGGTGAGTGTGTTTCTATGTTGTGCTGATTGGGGTTGGGACTCTCAGTTGAAGGCAGGTGTTATCTATCTGCCTTTGATTGAGAGTCCCATATATTAGGGTGTGTTTGTGTTTGTGATTCGTGGGTGATTGTTCTGTGTTCAGCCCTAGGCTTTGCCAGACTGTTTGTGGTTGTTCGCTCGTTCTCGTGTTTTTTTGTTATTTTTTGTACGTTCATTGTTGATAGTTAAATAAAAGTCAAAATGAGCATACACGTACCTGCTGCGTATTGGTCTACCTTTTCTGATGACGATTTCGCACTATCGTCAGAAGACGAAGACAACTGTGACAACGCCACAATATTTTCAGTCACTTCCCTGTCTGAAGGACAAGTGGATAAACAGGTTAATGTCAAGCCCTACATGTTTTTTCCCCCAAAAGTTATATGGAATGTAGGACTACACTGAACACCACACATTGGTTGCTACAGTAGGCTGAACGATATAACTTTGTCCATGTTAAAATGTTATGGGATGCATTTTCTCCATTGTTTTTTACAGTACATTATGATCAAATAGCCACAGTAGCCTACTTGGCCACTGTTAAAACTAACTTAAAGCAGGTACAGACCAAATACAAAGCACTTTGTATTCAGGACAAAGTTTAGGCAGATTTACTTTAGTGCCTTATTGCAAACAGCATGCATGTTTTGGAATATTTGTATTCTGTGAAGGCTTCCTTCTTTTCACTCTGTCATTTAGGTTAGTAGTGTGGAGTAACTACAATGATGTTGATCCATCCTCAGTTTTCTCCTATCACAGCCATTACAATCTGCAACTGTTTTAAAGTCACCATTGGCCTCCCAGGGAGCAGTTTCCTTCCTCTGCAGCAAATGAGTCCAGTATCTTCGTAAAGACTGGGTGTATTGATTCATCATCTGAAGTGTAATTAATAAGTGTTATTAATAACTTCACCATGCTCAAAGGGATATTGAAAGTCAGCGGTTTTTAAATTTTTAGGTGCCTTTCTTTGCAAGGCATTGGAAAACCTCCCTGGTCTTTGTGGTTGAATCTGTGTTTGATTTCTACAATAATGCGTATCACTGCGGAGCAGAAAATAATGACAATTTGAAACAACAAGAAACGCATGTAAACATGTTTTATTTAGCAAAGTGCTTCCCTAAGCTTTACTTTCTAGAAAATACCCAGTTGTCCTTTTTAGGGGTTAACAAAAGTTGGGCAGTGAACAACTAGATTGATTGACCGGGGTAATGACCAACAGGGCTGAGTTTATCATCTTTAGTGCAGGGGCAGAAGAATGGATAGTTTTATAGTGATGGTGTAATCAGTATCAGATAGGGGAGTCTCTCTGACTCTCAAAAGTAAAGATACTGTCGTGTCTTTGGGCATCATTAAAACGGAAGACATGTTTCTCAAATAACTCTCTGTAATTATTATTATGCGATTAAACTGATTAATCATGTAACTGTAATTAACTAGAAGTTCGGGGCACCAAGGAAAATATTCAGATTACAAAGTTATAATTTTCCTAATATAACTTCAGATATAATATCTGATCTGAGTCTTCTGATTTATGATGTATTCTTTACCTCGTCAGTCTCATTCCAAACGTCGTAAATTGTTGTTATCTGCACGAACCCAGTCTTCACTAAGTCATCCATACATCAATTGTCTTAAAATCATTTATTTACTAAACTAAGTAATTCACAGAAAGTATACAAACAGTAGGTATCGTTACAAAGAAATGGTAGAGTAATGTGCCCTATTGGGCTAAACCGGCATGGCGGCTTGTTAAACAAACAAGGGGGTTGGGGGCAGCGGAGAAGACACTACAGAGTTGATAAATATTAACAATTGATATGCTAATCCTTTGCACATGAACGCTCACTCATTCGGAAACAATTGCAATCAATATATATATATACGCTCAGTGTGTCGTCGTGATCTTTGTTGGAGAGTTTCGTCCTCTCTCTCTCGGTTAGAATGGATCTTTCAACGCGACATTCATTAATGTCGTTATAGAATGGATGTTTTGTCGGTCTTCGCGTTCAATGATACCGAATTTCTAGCTGCCGACTAGTAATTAATATCAAAGACTTGTTATTATTCTGTCGGTATCGATAGTCTAAAAGTTTAAACACGTGGTATGGTTAAAGTTCAGTAGAGGGATGCATGGTCAAACCTATTTGCCAACTCGTAATGGAGTGGAGGCCTGGTCTTGAGAAAGAAACCCTGGGTGGGGGTTTATATACTGAACGTAGAAAAGTCTGTCACATGACGCCAGGTCCTGTCTCTGTCCCTGGGGGCGTGCCGATGACTTAGTTAAGACTGAACAGAAATAGAATTCTCTCACATTAACATCAGTACATAGCATCTCAACATATTCCAAATAGCTTTATCCTTATCCATTCAGTTGATACAACCATTTAGATGTAAGTCCCATAGCTAAGGCTATTATATAAACATTGTTATGGTAATATGGCAATATTGTCTCTTATGAGTTTCATAAAATTGTACCAAACGGACCAGTTCGTAGCTGGATTCTTCACCGATCTTTTATACCTTCTCCAGAACATAAATGGCGTTCGGTTCTCCAATTCTGTGAGGTGGAAGAATCCTTTGTTCTCTCCATGAAAACACTCTCTTTATACTGTGGCCATGGGGCAGGACATTCTCCTTTGGAATTTTACGACCCCTCTCACAGGGCCTGGGTAGGGGGAGGTAGGTAGGGGGATGGTGCATAGAAAACCCAGAGGGCAATGTCATGACAATACCTTAATAGAAAATGACAAGTTAAATTGATCCAGCAAAATACGAGTAAAAGTATTTGTTTTTAAATATACTTAAGTATCAAAAGTAAAAATCATTTCAAATTCCATATAAACTAAACAGCAACATTCTTTTTTGAAATGTACAGATAGCCAAAAAGGGTTCTCCTATGCGGAAAGCCAAATAACCCTTTTTTCTATGAGTGTAGTCTAACGCATTAATCATATGCCTTGACAAAATGACACAAAAACAGGGATGACATAGAAGATTAAACTCTAGCTGTTGCAGTGTTTTTTCTTCTGTAGCTATTAACATGTTTTTCTCCTTGCCTTAGACGACATTTCTTTAGATACCAGTCTCTTTTCGAACATAAATAGACCGCATGCACATCGTACATAGTAACTCTAAAGTAGCTCCTAGTATGTTACTTGTTGGCACAGACATGTATTCACGTTACCAAATATGTTATAAAAAGTTCAAAACACTGCACATCCAGTAAACCATACATTCAATACATTAGCTACACATTAAACATTAAAACAAAATATGATATATATTTTGAATCAAACAAACACTCAGGAGGAAAAATGGCCCAGTGTAACTAGGGTATCAATGCCCAAGAAGTTCAAAATTGTCCTATGATAGGGTTCTACCTGCAGGAACATTCAGGTGAATTTACATGTCATTTAGCAGACACTTCTGAAGCAAACTAGCAAGCAGGTCTTCCCTACACCGGAGCCTCCTACCAACATCCCCTGTAGACAGAAACACTTCACTTATACACAACCTGTTTGCCCAGAGAGGGAGAGACTGACTGACAGAGCAGCTACGGTGAAGTATGGTGGTGAAAGCATCATGCTATGAGGATGTTTTTCAGCGTCAGGGACTGGGAGACTAGTCAGGAGAGGGAAAGATGAATGGAGCAAAGTACAGAGAGATCGTTGATGAAATCCTGCTCCAGAGCACCCAGGACCTCAGACTGGGGTAGAGGTTCCCCTTCCAACAGGACCCACCACCCTAAGTTTTTAGTTTGTATTTAACTAGCACACAGCCAAGAGAACACAGGAGAGGCTTCAGGACAAGTCTCTGAATGTCCTTGAGTGGCCCAGCCAGAGACCGGATTTGAACCCGATCAAACCTCTCTAGAGAGACCTGAAAATAGCAGTGCAGCGACGCTCCCCATCCAACCTGACAGAGCTTGAGAGGAGAAACTCCCCAAATATAGGTGCACCAAACTTGTAGTGTCATACCCAAGAAGACTTGAGGTTGTAATCTCTGCCAAATGTGCATCAACAAAGTACTGAGTAAAGGGTCTGAATTCTTAAGTAAATGTGATATGTTTATTTTGTAAACATAAATAATCAAACAAAAACACAGTAAACACTGAGTAAAGTTGCAGAATGAAGATTAATTATAAAAAGGGGAGACTCAGGTATACCCACCCATCCATATGTAACTGACACTATACTGTAGCACACTAACATTGGATGTAATGCAGTTGATGTCTTCCAGAGATTTCATTTAACACATTTAGAAAATTATGGAGATGACGATTGATATTAAATAGAGCCACCAACATTGGAATAATCCAAAATGCACCTCAAATTAGTATTTCATAAATTAAAGATGCAGTCCGGGATCTTAAGCACAACAAACTCGTAACATTTTACAGGGATTGGATGATATCACACGAATTACACATTTTGTAAAAATAAAATCAAAACTAAATTAATGACGTAGTACACAAAAAAAATGCGGAGCACTTCCGGCTCATTAGCACCACTCAAAAAATGGTCTGAAATTATACAAACGTTTGAGAGTGCATCTTTAAAATGAATACTTCCCTTCACAAACAATATTTCTCCATAGTTATCATAATGGCCAATGCTTAATATAGTTCAACATATCAGAAGTCTAGCCTAATAAACATTTAACAAAAAAACATTTGAAAACACCCATCAACATAGAAATTCCTGAGATTGCGTACCTATTAGATATCCATGTTGACGTGACCTGGCAGCAAATCAGTCCACAATCAATATGTGGTGGACAGTAGGCTACAGGTCTGCAATAAATGCAACTTCAATTCTAAATAAACAATGTTAAGATTAAAAAAGGGCTTTTCAGACAGGAAGCGATAAGGCGCAGTAGATTTCTCTAAAATAGAGAAGATTCCCATTTTCCGCCGCGTCGCCTGAGTGACTTCGACATGAAGGATCACTCCGCGATAAAGGCACTTACACAGTGTAGACAGGAATTGAACCGCAGGAAAAAGAAGAAAAAAAAAAAGAGTTACCAGCAGTCACGGTTTTTGTCAGCTTGAATGTTGTCATTAAAATTTTGTGGGACAAGATGTACTCTGCACATAGGCAAACCTTGCGTGGCGATCCTCTCAAGACAAACTTTGAGCCAGCGGCGCCGCTCACAGGAGCGAGCGCCACAAATCGCACCACTTGCAAAACTCCTTGTGTTTTACCGCACGACACCCTACTTTAATTAAAGTCTAATGAGACCCACACTTACCGCGCCCCCTGCCTAGCTTGATTGAAAATGAATTGGCAACTCCACCACATTAGCATTTGTTAGGGTTGAACTGGCTATTTGTCTGCATAACTTATATAATATACCGGGGAAGCTATGTTACAATGTTGACGACAAGAACTACAACCGGAAGTGCGTCACGACGCTGGGATCAGCCTACATGCCGACGACAGGAGGAGCAAGTTTAAACCACGCTCCTCCTCCCTCGGACAGGCCAGCATTGAACGGGAAATATCTCTCAGTATAAAAGAGAAAACAAAGGAGGTGTCGTCCTCTTCTCTGTTTTGCCCTGCGAGGTAAAACAGCGAGACCGTATATATACGAACCACACATATACCACACACGTGTTTGCATTAATTAAAGTATAGCTAAATCAGAAGTTACTATGTGCTGACTATTTTGTTCTATTCCCAGAAACGAACTGTAGCAACATTAACACATTGTTGGACCTCAAGAATAAAGAAACATTAGCATTGCGGTTCGACTTTGAAATGCGTGGGTGAAAGGGATTCCCACGACACTGATAACTAGATGGACGAGTTTAATGTCGTCCTTTGAAAGTAGTAATTGGTTATTTCCCATGTAAGCTGCAAGTACACTCTCCTGCAAACATTTTAAATCTGTCGCCAAATGAGGGGATATTTCATGTGTTTCCGGTGACGAGCTTCCCCAGTGTGCAGCATAGTCCCAGCCTAGCTGATGCAGGTGTTTATTATTTTAATCAAAGTCAATGTAAAAGTATAAATAAAATCCTTCCACATAGTAGCATAGTCAAATTTACAGTATCAGATTCTTCCATTCAATTATGTGCAAAACAAAATCCCAAAGTTACCAAATAAGGTTCAGAAAGGATGAAACTATTCCCCATGGCATCAAAAACACCATCACCTACACATGTACAATTCTAAATAATTTACTTGTAAACATTACTGGTCGCTAAATCCAGAGACATGACGGACCATGTAAAAAACTGTTGGTCACTAAAACCGGCTAGAAGGACCACGTAAAAACAGTTGGCTGGTATGCCCTCACCTGTCTGAGCGGTCGGCTGTGAATGCCCTCATCCGCTATATACTTAAAACTGGTTTGGTTCTGTACTCTATAGTGCTGTCCAGTTCAATGTTCATGATGTTGAGGCCCAACACTGTACTCTTGATAGTCACCACCAGACACACAAGTTTCCTTTGAAGATGTTTGTGATTTTTGGTCATCCCAATGACTTGGAATCTTATTGTTGTGGTGCTATAAAAACATGTAATTAATATGTAAACAGTATTATTAAACAGTTATAACTACCATAATTTCCGGACTATAAGCCGCAACTTTTTCCCACGCTTTGAACCTCGCGGCTTAAATAATGACGCGGCTAATATATGGATTTTTCCCGCTTTCAAAATTTTTTCTCCAAAAAAACACATTCTGTGACGTGCTCAGTTTTTTGGCGACATGAAGCTTTCATTAGACCAATGAAATTGCCGAACGGGTTAAGGTCAAACAACTTTTTAGTTTACTGTTTAGATTAAATCGAGCGCTCTCAAACTTCCCATCATTCTGATTACGGTAGTCATTTTGTCACCCTCATCATGGCAAAGACACGGAGAAATGCATATGATGCAGCTTTCAAGTTGAAGGCGATTGATCTGGCTGTTGGAAAAGGAAATAGAGCTGCTGCACGGGAGCTTGGTCTTAATGAGTCGATGATAAAACGTTGGAAACAGCAGCATGAGGAATTGACTCAGTGCAAAAAGACAACTAAAGCTTACTGCTAATTTTTTATTTTTTGTTACAAGCCGTGTTTCATTAAAGCCTGTGTAAAGTTCATTTGTTTCAATGTACCGGTAGGCACCTGCAGCTTATAGACATGTGCGGCTTATTTATGTTTAAAAAAAAAAAATATTTAAATTCAGTGGGTGCGGCTTATATTCAGGTGCGCTTAATAGTCCGGAAATTACGGTATGCAATATACATATGAATAAATGGCATAACACGTGTAAACATTCACCTCCTGGAGAGAGAAACCAATTACCTGGATTAACAAAAGGGTCAAGATTTATGGCACCCTCTCTCTCCAGCCTTGTGAGAATCTACCAGGCTGAGATCAGATCTGCCCTGACACCACAGGGTCATAAATTACTCTGCATGAGCAAGCTCCAAGAACTGTCTGGGATGACTCTAGAAGCTCACCCATAGCAGCACAATAAAACACCTTCATTAAAGGCCTCTATGGAAAATGCTGTTTTTTTCCCTTTATTTAACTAGGCAAGCCAGTTAAGAACAAATTCTTATTTTCAATGACGGCCTAGGAACAGTGTGTTAACTACCTTGTTCAGGGGCAGGAGGACAGATTTTTACCTTGTCAGTTTGGGGATTCAATCTTCCAACCTTCCGGTTACTAGTCCAACGCTCTATCCACTAGGCTACCTGCCGCCCCACGTGTGCATGCAAAATACCAATGCAATAACACTTACGGCAGTACGGAATAATACTACATACGATAAACAATAGCAGTATTGTCAACTGAAATTAAAGTATAGTAACATCCATACAGTAGAACACATGTCTGAAAGCTATCAAAGTAACAGTAATTAATTAGTGGTAATTACCCAGCATTTATAATCCCTGATACATTGATGCATGCACAACATTGACAAAACATTCATGAAACATCCGACTATAATTACCAGCAGATAATTATAGTCGGATCCTGAGGAAAGGCCAGCTGAGTAGATAATTATATCCTGTAAGAAAATAACTAAAAATCAACCAATCAGAGACAAATGTAACGCCCTGGCCATAGCGAGGGGGTTTTGTTCTTTATTTTGGTTAGGCCAGGGTGTTACATTGGGTGGGCGTACTATGTTCCTTTTTCTATGTTTTTGTATTTCTTTGTTTTGGGCCGTGTGTGGCTCCCAGTCAGGCACAGCTGAAGTTCATTGTTGCTGATTGGGAGTGTCGTGTCTTTGGCTATGCCGGATTAAGTGATATGACATGCTAACCTATAAAATTCTTTCTCTAATTAATATTACCTGATTAAGCTAATCATGTAAATGTAATTAACTAGAAAGCCGGGGCACCACGGAAGAACGTTTATAGAGCCGTTATCTTCCGAATAAACTCTTAAAATACTTAGTAATATTTTACATCGATAGCAGTCAATATTAACCCTTATCTTATTTTCAGTCTCATAATGAAAGTTGTAAATTCTTGGTTATCTTCACGAACCCTGGCTAACAAGTTGAATCAGCAATACAAAATTGGGTTTAATTATTTATTTACTAAATACCTAACTAATCACACAGAATTACAAATACACGGAATACAAATTATGTCATACAGAAAACGTCCCGGTGGACGGAACCTGGTTACACAAAGGAAAGGGGGGTTGGGCTTGAATGAAAGAGCGGGAAGACTTAGGAACCACAAACAGCAGCTATGTTATCGTAAATACATTATCTTATGCATTCTAAATTACCGCCCATTTGGAAAAGGAAAATGCAATAAATATTTACTCTGAGCTGCGCTTCGGTAGATTGGTCGTAGATGCTGGCCGGGTTGGCCAACAGATCTTCCTGTACTCGGAACAATGTCTCTGGTAGTAAATTGGATACGTGGTGGTATCTTCGTCCGTCTGTTAGACTGGATCCGTCGTCCGTCCTTTCCTAGCCCACGTCGACAGCGGCCGCTGCTAACTCAACGGCTAGGAAGTATCACTTCTGTAGTGAATAAGCTCAAAGTTCATACCAGTTCATACCATAGCTCACGCCAAGGTTGGCTTAGTTGACATGTGTGTCCTTCTAACGTAGAGGCTGCAGACCTCACGTACTGGAACCACCTCGTTATCTTTTCGTCAAAGGCTTATATAGTGGAGAGGGGGGAAGGATGTGTTTCATCGTTTATAACCCCTCCTCTTCACAGGGGTGGGCCACTGATCAAGCAGGGCACTTTCCTTATGAAAACCCAAATCTCTCATTTGGAAGCTAAAATTACATTTAATCTCCTAACAAACAATTTCAATATCAAACATTTCAATTGCATAACAATTCCATGTTACTCTGATAACTAGAGGGTGTATACTTTCCCAGGTACAGTTTATGTCGTCCTGTCATCAGTCATAATGTCACAGATAACAATGAACTGACATCCATACTCATTACGTTATCAAGCATATTTCCAACTGGTTTTATTACCAAAATATGGTTCCTTTCCCCATTTGTTTGATGTTGCCAGACTCTCTATATTTAACAGGACAGCAGTCCTTCAGTAGGGTCAGTAAGAGAGGGGAAGGGAGAAAGGTATTTATGGGGGGGTCATAAACCTTACCCACAGGCCAATGTCATGACAGGAGTCACACATAAAGAGCATGTTTTTCCTTTGGGTTTTGTGGGTAATTGTTTCTGTTTAGTGTTTGCACCTGACAGGACTGTTTGGCTGTCGGTTTTGTATAGTGTTCTTTCTATTATTAAATGCAATGATGAACACTAACTCCGCTGCACCTTGATCTACTCTCTCTCACAACAGCCGTTACAACAAAACAGTAGATCCACCATCCAATCACATTTGTTCAACAGGTCAATTTGGCCACAAGAGGCATATGGTTAAAACATCCAACTGCTTGGTTGAATTTGAGTGTGCCAATATACACTGCTCAAAAAAATTAAGGGAACACTAAAACAACACATCCTAGATCGGAATGAATGAAATGATCTTATTAAATACTTTTTTCTTTACATAGTTGAATGTGCTGACAACAAAATCACAAAAATAATCAATGGAAATCCAATTTATCAGCCCATGGAGGTCTGGATTTGGAGTCACACTCAAAATTAAAGTGGAAAACCACACTACAGGCTGATCCAACTTTGATGTAATGTCCTTAAAACAAGTCAAAATGAGGCTCAGTAGTGTCGTGTCTTTGGGCACCATTAACTGAAGACATGTTTATCAAAATAACTCCCTGTAATTATTATCACGCGATTAAACTGATTAATCGTTTAACTGTAATTAACTAGGAGGTCGGGGCACCAAGGAAAATATTCAGATTACAAAGTTATAATTTTCCTAATATAACTTTCCTATATTATAACATTATATATTATATTATAGTACAGGCCGATTATCTTCTGGTTTAAATGGTGATGAGCCTCATCCCCCCCCCCCCCCCCCCACCAGCGGGTGGTGTTGGTGTCCAATGCGCAAACGAAAAGGTCGGACCCTATGTACGAGTTGTCAGCGGCCGCGTTGTTATGAGAATGGCTGTAACCTTTCAACCAAATCTCCTGGTGTTTGTGCTTCAAAACGCTCAGTGGCTGTCGAGGCATGTCAGTCACCACCGCGTCCGCGTGTGGCAACCTCTTCATTACCTGCGAACTGAGACGAGGATATCGGTCTGTGATATCGCAAAGTGTTTCACCAGTGGGAGTCATCGGGTCCGTTGCTGGACTGACGCCATTAGTGTCATTGTAAGGGGTGACAGTCCCCAACAAAGCGGAAGGTGTATCATCGGAAGCAGAGTATACTCTGTGCATCAATGTTTTACTTGCTGAGACGGCCGCAGTGCTTGCGGAAGTGTCCGAAGGGCAAGAGAAGTTCATCTCAACTATCATATTGCACGACTGCAAGGAGGAGGGAAGTTGCTTATTCACAGAGACAGCTGGCTCGAAATCATGAAAAGAATGGTCAATCAGGTTGGCTGATGGAATGTGTCGAGATAACGTAATCTCTCCTTGGATCGGATTCTGTACCAAGAGGTTTCTAAACGTCTTTTTCCCAAGGGGTGCTTTCGACAGATACCCCTCGTGAATGACTGCGTTGCAGCTACAATCCATCAATGGAAGTAACTGATCCATCAAGTCTGTTCCAAGTAGCAGGGGTACAGTTTCGAGGCTGGTAACATACACAGGGTGAACGAGCGGTACGTCCTGGAAGTGTAGTTTCAGCATGACTCTCAATGTGAGAGGCGAGGTAGTCTGAGTGACCCCTTGAAGTGTAGTTTCGCATCGCTCCACTTTTAACCAACATTTAGTTGGCTTCAAAGCCCTTTTTAGATCATCAAACAATGTTTGAGAGATGAGTGATTTTGTCGTACCCGAATCCATTAGCGCATGACAAGTTAAGCAGTCCTCCAGGACTGTTTCCAGGTATGGCCGTTTAGATTCGTGGTTAGTGGACATATTCCCCACAAAGTGGAGTGGTCATTCGCAACGACGTGATGTGCCATTTCTGTTCAAGGTGGAAGCAGATTGACTTTTCTGATTTTGAGTGGGCTTGGCTTTAACGAAGCGTTTGACCTTTTTCTTTGCAACTTTTGTATCAGTCTATAGACAAAGCCCGGGGGCTTGTTTCTTGATCAAGCAGGCCCTGGATAGGGTCTTGAATGAGAGCGGGAGAAATTTGAACTTTAACGTCCTTGCTATGGGTGTTAATTTCTGCGGACCTGGTGTCCGGTAATTCCCCGTCTAGTCCTTGTGACTTATCTTTTACCCTTTTCTCAAATTGTTCTCGCTTTAGTTCTTCCCGTAGTGGGACTTCTGGAGAACATTGGTCTACGTTTTGATCGTCCTTCAACCCTTGTGCTCTGACAGTTTTTGTGGGTTGGGTGCAGGAACGTAGCGAACGGGTCGATTGTAGCGGTAGTCATGTTGATGGCGACGTACTTTACAGTTATTTCGACCGCGGAGGTTATTGGAATCATGGTTTCGTGGTAGAAACTGTCGTTGTACGTCATCTCTCGACGCTCCAATACCTGATAATGCACCCTCTAACTGGAGTGAGTGCTCCTGGAGTGAGTGCTCCTTCAAAACCGAGTGGTCAGGGCTCTTAGCGTTGTGAACTTTTGATGCCTCAAAAGCTGTGCTTGCAAACTCTGAGTTGTAAGATAGGCAAGCCAACGTGGGCGGCAGGGCCCAGGTAGGTAATGAAGGTGGGATACATGTTCGACAGAAACATTTGTTTGAATGGTAACAGCTCTTCCATTCCTGTTTCAGTGAGTAGGCCAAAGTAAGCTGAACGAAGCCTATGATAGTAAGCTTGTGGGTGTTCGTTCCGAGCTTGGTTGACGGTGTTAGCCAGTGAGCTATCATGTTCGCGAGTCACAGAACCACTGAATTCTAATTTCAAAGCTGTGGCAAGTTTAGCGTAGTCATTTAGCACGTGTTGCTGTTGTAGATGAATGAACCTCGTCACGTGTCTATTCGACGTTTGCTTCAACAGGTAAACCCTGTCAGAACCCGTAGCGTTCGGGTAGCCATCCAACGCGTCCTCTATGTCAGCTAGGAACGTTTCAGTATCGTTTGGCTGACCTGGAACGGGGTCAAAGATGGGGAAATTCTTGACGAGTTTGTCAAGGTATTCCGCGCCAAGCGGGCGGAGAGGGTTGTCTTCATCCTGTGGAGAGATTAGGGCCAAGAGGAGAAGACTGAGAGACACATGAGGGAGGCAAGGTCTGAAACCTATTGTCTTCACTCCTGTGAGTACAGGGCTCTGGTTGCTTGGATGGGTAGTCGCGCTGTAGAGCGTGACCATTCTGGATTTCCTCCAGATGGTACCCAAGGGTGGTATTCTGCTGCATTGCAGAGTCCACTTGAGCGCTTAGAGTACTGATTTTGGACACGTGAGTGTCACACCTTCTCCTTTCGGTCTCAAACTTATCTGTCATGGTTTGCAGATAGAGGTCTTGAGTACAAAGCGAGAGATTCAGTGATGAGATTTCCTCTGCTTGCTTAGAAATCAATATTTCCATCCTCATCACCTGAGTTCTCTCATCATTCATTTGGTCAGCGACTTCAATAAGTTCTGCTGATTGGTCATCCAACTTTGTCATTGTGTTCATTAACTGATCGTCTTTGGTCTGCAGCGCTTTGAGGAGAACCGTGTTATTTTGAGTAACATTCAACAAAACAGCATGCATGTTGTCAAGTTGAGTGCTCCTGTTTGTAGATAACTTCAGATTTATCTAGTTTGGCGTGGACATCATTGTATTTAGTTTTGGCTAAATCGAGTTGTTCCTGTAGCATATGATTTTGTTCCTGTAGAGTACGATTTTGTTGAAGAGCTTGTGCTTGTTCATCATCGTACGCTTTTGCAATTGCATTTAATTGTTCAGTTTTCAAGCGCAGTTCCATAGCTAGCAGAATTTTTCCCTTTTCTGCATTTGTCATTGGTTTCTCGGTTCTCTCCACCTGTCCCTTTATGTCTACCGTTACCTGCTCGTGCTTCAGCTGTGCACTGCGGTATTGGACAGATGCCAATCTCGGATGGCAAGACATCAGAGCTAGACTGGAGAGAACCTTTACGAGGCCTGCGCCCGATGGTTGATTTTGGAAAGCATTGTTGTCTGCTTTTCCACTAATGGCATAATTAGGGTTGTTATCGCTGCTGAGGTCAGAGATCAATCCATTTATGGGTGGAGGTTCACTAATTAGCGGGCAAGTGGGGACCACCCCCTCTGATAGCTTACACATTATTAGAACATTAAAGGAAAACTGTTTTTCCTAATTTTCCAAAATTTGGTTTTGGAATGTGGGGAGCTGCAAAGACGATTTTAATCTATTTATAGACGTTAATGAACCATCAGTACTGTACAGTACTGTGGAAGTTGGACGTGAATGAATTTGCAAAAGCAAATTGAATTAATCAATGCCAATGATTAGTCCTACCTGGGTAGGCTATCTGGGTATTAAACTTGAATTACCTGAGAGGTTGCTTCATCCAGGTTAATATGCAAAGTTTAAGTTGTCTAATTTAGTTGGAAGAACCTAGAAAGGTGTGTTCGGCAATTTAAATAAATAAATTGAATGAGGAACTGATACTCAAGCAATTCAGATTGCGGTGTTATCATAACAGTAACGTAGTTTAAATGTTTAGGGTACATTCACCACTATACTTTCCCTTAAGGCCGAAGCCACATGGGATTCACTCCCGTCAGTAATGGGTTTTACTGAAGGTGCTTTGCTAAAGCAGATTTTACTGATTAATCTATTTATGATAAATCAAACCCATACAGGCTATCTGGGAATTAACCTGAGAGAATTGCTTCATCTAAGTTAAGTTTGGAAAAAGTTAATCATGTCTCATTGTAGACGCCCAATCAATTTGGATATTATTTAAAAGATCCACTTCAAAAGGTAAATCTGGCAATTTCACTTGTTAGTTAAATAGAATGAGACGTCATATCCAGTCAATTGCGATTGTCTGGATATCTTACCGTGATCCACGTTTGGATTTCCCCAGAGATGTACTGGCAATTCTTCACCACCAATTAAACGGAAGTACAAAAGTCGACACTTCCGTCCCGCTAGCGGAGGAATTTTAAACGTGGCACAGGGAGAGGAAAATGTTCCCTCTCTGTTAGCTTGCAGTAATGCTAAGCTCTTCCTAACTTTGTTCAGGAGTATCACTTCCAAGCACCAAAATAGGGTCCTCTCACAATGGAAAGGGTTGGGTTTTCTAGTGACGTCTCACATTAACCCCATTCAGCATATTCTGCTAGCGTTTGTTGACCGGAGCGACACGGTACTTAAATACAGATACGCATACGGTCTGCCCACAAAGTTAATATTGACCGACAGAAATAGTGCCGTTTGGCCTAACGGACTAAATCTGGAATTTATCCCGCACTGCTATCGACATAAAACCGGAGCCACTCTAAAAACCTTCTCCCAATGTGAAATACACACAATCACTTTTTGTATAGATAGCAGGCTGTTTGTACAATTCTGTTTGCACAATTGATATATAGAATTCACCAGCAAAGTCCAATTCTATCTTAGATTCCTCGCACGGGGGCTCCATATATGTATTATCAAAATGACCCAACGTGCGTGTTAGATTCAGAGGCCTCACACGGGGCGCCACCTATGTCGTGTCTTTGGGCACCATTAACTGAAGACATGTTTATCAAAATAACTCCCTGTAATTATTATCACCCGATTAAACCGATTAATCGTTTAACTGTAATTAACTAGGAGATCGGGGCACCAAGGAAAATATTCAGATTACAAAGTTATAATTTTCCTAATATCACTTTCCTATATTATAACAGGCCGATTATCTTCTGGTTTAAATGGTGTATTTTACCTCGCGTCCAGTCTCATTCCAAACGTCGTAAATTGTTGTATCTGCATGAACCCAGCCTTTACTAAGTCAACCATACATCAATTGTCTTAAAATCATTTATTTACTAAACAAAGTAATTCACAGAAAGTATACAAACAGTAATTATCGTCACAAAGAATTGGTAGAGTAATGTGCCCTAGTGGGCTAAACAGGCAATGCTGGTGTCTTGTTAAAACAAAGGGTCATAAAGGGCAGCTGAGAAGACACACAGAGTTCATTAATATTAACAATTGATATGCTAATCCTTTGCACATGAACGCTCACTCATTCGGGAACAATTGCAATCAATATATATTTACGCTCAGTGTGTCGGGATCCTTGTTGGAGAGTTCTGTTCTGTTGGAGAGTTTTGTCCGCGTTCTCTCTCTCTCTCGGTTAGAATGGATCTTTCAAAGCGACATTCATTAATGTCGTTATAGAATGGGTGTTTCGTCGGTTTTCGCGTTCAATGATATTAATTAATAGTCTGCAGCTAGAAATTCTATCAAAGACTTGTTATTATTCTGTCGGTATCGATAGTCTAAAAGTTTAACCACGTGGTATGGTTAAAGTTAAGTAGAGGGATGCAGGGTCAAACCTACTGGCCAACTCGTAATGGAGTGGAGGCCTGGTCTGAAGGAAGTAACCCTGGGTGGGGGTTTTATTCGGAATGACAGAAAAAGGCTGTCTCTTGACGCCAGGTCTTGTCTGTGTCCCTGGGGGCGTGCCGATGACTAAGTTAAGCTTTGAACAGAAATACAATTCTATCACATTAACATCAGTACATAGCCTCTCAACATATTCCAAATAGCTTTAATCTAATTTAATCATTGTATACAACCATTTAGATGCAAGTCCCATAGCTGAGGCTGTTATATAAACCTTAGTATGGTAATATGGTACTATTGTCTCCAATGGGTATCACAAAATTGTACCAAGCGGACCAGTTCGTAGCTGGAATCTTCATCGATCTTTTATACCTTCTCCAGAACATAAATGTCGTTCGGTTCCCCAATTCTGTGAGTTGGAAGAATGTCCTTTGTCTCTCTAAGAAACCCCTCTCTGTCTCAACTGGGCCATGCGGCAGGACATTCTCCTTTACAATTTTACGACCGCCTTCACAGGGCCTGGGGTCAACTGTGCTCCCTGTTCCCAGAGAGAGGGCAACGTCATGACAGTGGTGTGTGTGGCCTCCACGTGCCTGTATGACCTCCCTACAACGCCTGGGCATGCTCCTGATGAGGTAGCGGATGGTCTCCTGAGGGATCTCCTCCCAGATCTGGACTAAAGCATCTACCAACTCCTGGACAGTCTGTGGTGCAACGTGGCGTTGGTGGATGGAGCGAGACATGATGTCCCAGATGTGCTCAATTGGATTCAGGTCTGGGGAACGGGCGGACCAGTCCATAGCATCAATGCCTTCCTCTTGCAGGAACTGCTGACACACTCCAGCCACATGAGGTCTAGCATTGTCTTGCATTAGGCGGAACCCAGGGCCAACCGCACCAGCATATGGTCTCACAAGGGGACTGAGGATCTCATCTCGGTACCTAATGGCAGTCAGGCTACCTCTGGCGAGCACATGGAGGGCTGTGCAGCCCCCCAAAGAAATGCCACCCCACACCATGACTGACCCACCACCAAACCGGTCATGCTGGAGGATGTTGTAGGCAGCAGAACGTTCTCCACGGCGTCTCCAGACTCTGTCCCGTCTGTCACATGTGCTCAGTGTGAACCTGCTTTCATCTGTGAAGAGCACAGGGCGCCAGTGGCGAATTTGCCAATCTTGGAGTTCTCTGGCAAATGCCAAACGCCCTGCACGGTGTTGGGCTGTAAGCACAACCCACACCTGTGGACGTCGGGCCCTCTTACCACCCTCATGGAGTCTGTTTCTGACCGTTTGAGCAGACACGTACATTTGTGGCCTGCTGGAGGTCATTTTGCAGGGCTCTGGCAGTGCTTCTCCTGCTCCTCCTTGCACAAAGGCAGAGGTAGCGGTCCTGCTGCTGGGTTGTTGCCCTCCTACGGCCTCCTCCACGTCTCCTGATGTACTGGCCTGTCTCCTGGTAGCGCCTCCATGCTCTGGACACTACGCTGACAGACACAGCAAACCTTCTTGCCACAGCTCGCATTGATGTGCCATCCTGGATGAGCTGCACTACCTGAGCCACTTGTGTGGGTTGTAGACTCCGTCTCATGCTACCACTAGAGTGAAAGCACCGCCAGCATTCAAAAGTGACCAAAACATCAGCCAGGAAGCATAGGAACTGAGAAGTGGTCTATGGTCACCACCTGCAGAAGCACTTCTTTATTGGGGGTGTCTTGCTAATTGCCTATAATTTCCACCTGTTGTCTATTCCATTTGCACAACAGCATGTGAAATGTATTGTCAATCAGTGTTGCTTCCTAAGTGGACAGTTTGATTTCACAGAAGTGTGATTGACTTGGAGTTACATTGTGTTGTTTAAGTGTTCCCTTCATTTTTTTGAGCAGTATATGTTTGCCTGATGCTTCTTTGACTAGGTTACTTCCTTGACTAGGCTGACGTCCTACAAAATTAATATTTTTTTTTTGCTCATCCATTTAAACACACATCCATATACTTTCACTGAAAAAGGTAGGAGGATTATATAACATGTTACGATGTCTGAAAACAAAGTTAAAAGGCGATAACCCTCACAGTAATTTACCCACTACTGCTAGCCCGGAGTGGTGGAGTGATCCACTAAAGTGATTCATGGTGTCAGCGGCAGGTAGCCTAGTGGTTAGAGCGTTGGACTAGTAACCGATAGGTTGCAAGATCCAATCCCCGAGCTGACAAGGTACAAATCTGTCGTTCTGTCCCAGAACATTAAAAATAAGAATTTGTTCTTAACTGACTTGCCTAGTTAAATGAAGATAAAATAGTGGCTGTGAGTATGAAGCCCATTCGGGGCAATATTATTTATAAGGAGAAAACCCTCCACTGCTGGTTCGAGGAAAATAACGCAAATGTGACAAAGCAGCCGATGATCAAAATGCATATAAAAACCTTATACAATTAAGTGTACACATTATGTAATTTCACCTATATTCATTGTAGTGACTAATATTTGTAATATTTTTTGGCCTCTCCTATAACCTTTCAGTCGGAGTGACTCCAAGCTCCTTTAATGTTCATTTACTATGCGTTTCCTGCTCTTCGATTCACAATACAACCAGAATTAGTGTAGGCCTAATAAATATTTGAAGTGTAGGCTAAACTAAAGTCCCATTTGCAATAGGTTATAGTTAGGAGGACACTATCTGGGGTGAATACGTGTAACATTCAAACTATAGTAGGCTAGGCTTGCCTATATCAACACCATTTTGCTTTAAATAGCTATTTAAACCAGCAATAGGCTATCGTGTTGATATACGTTAGCCCAGAAAATAACACGTCCATTACAATGAAGATGGCTCTATTGTCAATCTGAATGTCTATATAGGCTAAGCCAGTCAGTCAATAGCATGTGTTACAGAATAGGAAAGCAGTCAGTCAGTCGCTTATTGAATGGGCTTCATAAATAATGAAGCCATGAGGCTAGGCTTCACCTCAGCGGATTTCTGGAGTAGCTTCGCCCTTTACTGGACACTTGGTGAACCTAGCCAGACCAGCCAATTTACACTGTTAAACAAAGGAAGGCTAGATAATGATTATAAAAACATTGTAGCCCTAACTTACATGTAGTCAGAGCAGCTCACAGATCACTGCACATAGCCCATCAATAATTTAGCCCAAACAACTACCTCCTCCCCTATTGTATTTACTTATTTTGCTCCTTTGCACCCCATTATTTATTTCTACTTTGCACTTTCTTCTACTACAAATCTACCATTCCAGTGTTTTACTTGCTATATTGTATTTACTTTGCCGCCATGGCCTTTTTTGCCTTTACCTCACATTGTATATAGACTTATTTTTCTACTGTATGTTTGTTTTACTCCATGTGTAACTCTGTGTTGTTTTATGTTGTCGAACTGCTTTGCTTTATCTTGGCCAGGTCGCAATTGTAAATGAGAACTTGTTCTCAACTTGCCTACCTGGTTAAATAAAGGTGAAATAAATAAATAAACTAAAGTAGTCTAGTGCACACATCCATGCAGCCTCATATGCTGAGATATTATTAGGCCCTAGTAGCAGTGCTGGTGAAGGCTGAAGTCGTAGGCCTAGCGCATTATGAAATTCATTCTTAGGCTTCATTTTTAAGGTGATGGCTGTAGTTTCCTTAACAATACCACAATGAATGTAAATTCACATGTTGAAACAGAAAAATTATAACACGGGAGATTCATACTTACCCAGGTGGTGAATATTGTCCAGACAGATTTTTGCATGCGATGCAGTTCATTTGAGTATCAGAACGTGCCGGTGGACTTCTGTTAAGGATGCATTAGTGAAAAAAAGCATTGGGTCATGCCAATTTTAAACTGGCCAAGATGGAATTTGTTATTGGATATAATTATCTGCTGGCCGTCCTCAGCATCGTGGCTAATTTGGCCAGGTTGGCCTATGAGAAAAGCTAACAGCTAGCCATTTTAGACCAATAGCTAAACCATGGTCTAAGCCAAAGTTCATAAATATGGCCCCACATTGTTCAAGTTCACACAAAACCAAAAATGGTAGTGCAGATAAAAGGATAAGGTATTTGAGTACGTAAATGCTGTGCAATGTAGACAATGGGCTAACGCTTTAATAAAAAGCTCTTTATAGTGTATATACAGCTGTAAGGGAAATTATCTTTATGAATTATAAGCGAGATCCCTTAAATAGCTGTAGTTTGTGTATTTCTGAGAGCCTCATGGTGACGTTGTACTCGTAGTTTCCATCGTGTAGTCCAGTTTGGAGATTTTTATCGACTAGGGTTTCCCAGTAGTGGTGCCAGTTCCCATCTTTGTCTTTCCCAAATCCATACACATTCACCTGCAATGGAAATACATGTTTAGGGAGTTTGTTTCATAATGTTAACCAAAAGGTTGTATTTTTGGCAATGGGATATTGTGTATGCAGCCTACATGATTTGGGCCAGTAATATGTGACTATACCACAGATTGTCAGAACTATGCAAATCCATTAGGTGTCAGGGTTGGTTTCCTGCACTGCAATCATGTGTAGTACACAGTGTGCATCACAATACAGTGTGGAATGTGTGTAGTGGGGCAACAGGTAGCCTAGTGGTTGGAGCATTGGGCCAGTAACCGGAAGGTTGCTGTCACGTCCTGACCAGTATAGGGGTTATTTGTTATTGTAGTTTGGTCAGGACGTGGCAGTGGGTATTTGTTTTATGTGGTTTGGGCTATGTGTTTAGGTAGAGGGGTGTTTGGTTTATGGGGTTTTGTTAGTCTGTTAGGTTATTTCTAGGTTCTGTCTAGTCTATTGTAGTTCTATGTTTAGGTAATTGGGGTTGGACCTTCAATTGGAGGCAGCTGGTCCTATAATTAGGAGTTTGTTTTTCATGGGGTTTTGTGGGAGGTTGTTCGTTGCATACCTGTGTGTTGCCTGCACGACTGTTTGTCGTTTGTTTTGTTCTTAAGTGTTCTAATAAAGTGAATGAGCACTCAACCCTGAGCTGACAAGGTAAAAATCTGTCGTTCTGCCCCTGAACAAGGCAGTTAATTGACACCCGGGGAACAGTGCGTTAAGGCAGCCCCCCCGCACCTCTACTTCAGAGGGGTTGGGTTAAATGCGAAAGACAACAGACTGGGTATTCCCCTTTCCCTAGTATACAGTGTGTCTTGCTGAGGAAGTACACTCCTATTCACATTCCTAGCAGAGCATGTTGATATTTATTAGGATCCACATTAGTTCCTGTCGGGCATGAGCTACTCTTCCTGGGGTCCAAACAATCACGTCGCAAAAGCCTACATCATAAATAAAACAATTCAAGACATTACTCTAATATTACAAATACACAATATAAAATTCACAGTACCACAACATTACTGTGTGTTTGCGTGCATCTCTTCTGCGTTGTGCCATGAGGTGTTGTTGTATCTGTTTATCTATAGGTCTTACCTTGTCACAGATGTGTAGGGATAATATCAAAGCCATGAATCCAGTGGAGGGGTATTTGCCCTGATAGTCAAGCCAGGTTTCATGAACATATTTCATAAACACAGGATTCAGAACCAATACCTGCTTGGAATATATTGCACATTACATGTCTATCAACCTGATTTAATTAGAAAAAGAGGAATGTCTATTGTGATGTATCAAATTTGAGAAGTCACTTTGTTAGATTGATAGTGTCAGAGATGGGATCCCATGATGCAGTTAGTACACTCCCATTCTGATGCTGTCTCAAGCTCTGACTCGTAATGGCACACTCACCCCTAGGCAAATATTAATACCAATGTAGCTCAGTTGGTAGAGCATGGCGCTTGCAACACCAGGGTTGTGGGTTCAATTCCCACAGGGGATCAATACGAAAAAAGTATTAAAATGTATGCACTCTAAATCGCTCTGGAAAAGTGACTGCTAAATTACAAAAAAATATAAAAATACATTTCACATCACTGCCTCCTTTGTTAGGAAACCACCCAACCATATATTTTTAAAACAAACAACTAAATAAGGCTCTGCCCATAACACACATCCTCAATTACAAGCAGAACTACTGTCCAAGAGACAGTAGAAAAGATCATGCATTAGATATTGACTGTGTAGATGGATAATAACCATAATAAATTAACAAGGTGACTCACCAAATCTTTGTTGGCCTTTATCTTCTGTCTAAGTGGTAAATATGACCTGTTGAATAAAAGACTTCATTTCATCTAGGAGGTGCTAGCTATGTTATCTTAGGAAAATGCATTGTGTAGCAGTGTTTCCCAACTCCAGTAGCCCTGGACAAGCACACCTGATTCAACTAATCATCAAGCCCTCAATGAGCTGAATCAGGTGTTTTTGTCCAGGGACTGTAGGACCGGTGTTGATTAACACTTAACTAATCAGAAGAGTCCATGAGAAGTTGTTACTCACAAAGTGATGTGAGACCCAGTGGTCATGGCGCCTGGTAGCCACTGAAGGTCCAGAGTCTTGAAAGGGATCAACAGGAACCTAGTGGCTTTGTCCAGATCTATTGCACTCTCTGGGTACATGACGTGATACGTGGTCCGTTTCCCAACATCCTCCTCATAGCCAGAGGTAGGAGCCTTGTTCATTCTGGATAGTACAGTAAATAGCAGGAATCCATACAATAACTGCAATATTTCAAAGCTCTTCATTCAACAGTGACAGAACGGGTAGCGCCATCTTTATTTTAAGTAGTCCATTTGTTATTTTCAGCTTCTATGAGTTGATTGGCAGTCAGTAAACAAATTGAAAATGGTGCATGCTGCTACCTGGAGTGTGCTGTCTGTACAGGCATAAAGCCAAGGTCGGTTATTTACTGCCACATGCAGCTATGGAAAGTTTGTTCCTTTCTACTGGAGCGTGAACTCCTTCCCTACTTCCCACAAATCTAAAGCGTTGGATTGGTGGAGGCATGGGCAAGCTAGTGGGAGTTCCACCATATCTTACAGTGCCTACAGAAAGTATTCAGACCCGTTGACCATTTCCACTTTGTTACGTTACGGCCTTATTCTAAAATGGATTAAATCGTCCGTGTCGTCCCCCCCCCCCCAAAATCGACACACAATTCCCCATAATGACAAAGCAAAAGCAGGTTTAAATTGTTGCAAATTTATATAAAAAAAAAAACAATTACATAAGTATTTGGACCATTTACTCAGTATTTTGTTGAAGCACCTTTGGCAGAGATTACAGCCTCGAGTTTTATGGGTATAACTAGAAGCTTGGCACACCTGTATTTGGGGAGTTTCTCAGATTCTTCTCTGCAGATCCTTTCAAGCTCTGTCAGGTTGGTTGGGGAGCATCTCTGCACAGCCATTTTCAGGTTTCTCCAGACATGTTTGATCGGGTTCAAGTCCGGGCTCCGCCTGTGCCACTCAATGACTTGTACCGAAGCCACTCCTGCGTTGTCTTGGCTGTGTGCTTAGGGTCGTTGTCCTGTTGGAAGGTGAACCGTCACCCCAGTCTGAGGTCCTGAGCACTCTGGGGCAGGTTTTCATCAAGGATATCTCTGTACTTTGCTCTGATGGTCTTTCCCTCAATCCCGACTAGTCTCCCAGTCCCTGCCACTGAATAACATCCCCACAGCACACTTCCAACACACGTTACTGTGGGATGGTACCAGGTTTCCTCCAGGCATGACGCTTGGCATTCAGGACAAAGAGTTTAATCAAATCAGAGAATCTTGTGTCTCATGGTCGGAGTTCTTTAGGTGCCTTTTGGCAAACTCCCAAGCAGGGTGTCATGTGCCTTTCACTGAGGAGTGGCTTCCGTCTGACCACTACCATAAAGGCCTGATTGGTGGGGTTCTGCAGAGATGGTTGTCCTTCTGGAAGGTTCTCCCTTCTCCCCAGAGAAACTCTGGAGCTCTGTCAGTGACCATCAGGTTCTTGGTCACCTCCCTGACCAAGACCTTTCTCCCCCGATTCCTGTTTGGCCGGGCAGCCAGCTTTAGGAACAGTCTTGGTGGTTCCAAAGTTCTTCCATTTAAGAATGATGGAGGTCACTGGTTTTGGGAAACTTCAATGCTGCAGAAATAAAATGTTGGTACCCATATCTATGCCTCGACACAATCCTGTCTCAGAGCTCTACAGACAATTAATTCAATCTCATGGCTTAGTTTTTGCTCTGACATGTAGTGTCAACTGTGGGACATTATATAGACAGGTGTGTGCCTTCCCAAATCACGTCCAATCAATTGAATATACCACAGTTGGACTCCAATCAAGTTATAAAAAACATCAAGGATGATCTTTGGACACTGTTAACTAACCTCCAGACGAGCTTCAATGCCATACAACTCTCCTTCCGTGGCCTCCAACTGCTCTTAAATGCAAGTAAAACTAAATGCATGCTCTTCAACCGATCGCTGCCCGCACCTGCCTGCCAGTCCAGCATCACTACTCTGGACGGTTCTGACTTAGAATATGTGGACAACTACAAATACCTAGTTGTCTGGTTAAACTAAACTCTCCTTCCAGACTCACATTAAGCATCTCCAATCCAAAATGTAATCTAGAATCGGCTTCCTATTTCGCAACAAAGCATCCTTCACTCACGCTGCCAAACATAGTCAGTTTTACGAGGCTATCCTACTGATCCTAGACTTCAGCGATGTCATCTACAAAATAGCCTCCAACACTCTACTCAGAAAATTGGATGCAGTCTATCACAGCGCCACCTGTTTTGTCACCAAAGCCCCATATACTACCCACCACTGCGACCTGTATGCTCTCGTTGGCTGGCCCTCGCTTCATATTCGTCGCCAAACCCACTGGCTCCAGGTCATCTATAAGTCATTGTTAGGTAAAGCCCCGCCTTATCTCAGCTCAATGGTCATCACAGCAGCACCCACCCGTAGCACGCGCTCCAGCACGTATATTTCACTGGTCACCCCCAAAGCCAATTCCTCCTTTGGATGCCTTTCCTTCCAGTTCTCTGCTGCCAATGACTGGAACGAATTGCAAAAAAAAAATTACATTTACATATTTTTTTTATTTTTTATTTTTTTTAAATCACTGAAGCTGGAGACTCATGTCTCCCTCACTAACTTTAAGCACCAGCTGTCAGAGCAACTCACAGATCACTGCACATAGCCCATCTGTAAATAGCCCATCCAACTACCTCATCCCCATACTGTATTTATTTTTTTGCTCCTTTGCACCCCAGTATCTCTACTTGCACACTCATCTTCTGCACATCTATCCCTCCAGTGTTTGATTGCTAAATTGTAATTATTATTTTGCCACTATGGCCTATTTTTTGCCTTACCTCATTTGCACACTGTATAGACTTTTTTTTCTATTGTGTTATTGACTGTATGTTTGTTTATTCCATGTGTAACTCTGTTGTTTGTGTCGCACTGCTTTGCTTTATCTTGGCCAGAACTTGTTCTCAACTGGCCTACCTGGTTAAATAAAGGTGAAATAATGTATTCATTTTTTAATATTTTTTATTTTTTTAAATCAATCAATGGAAACAGGATGCAGCCAAGCTCAATTTCTGTGTTTCATAGCAAAGGGTCTGAATCCTTATGGAAATTTGATATGAATTTGCAAAAATTTTGAAAAACCTGTTTCCACTTTGTCATTATGGGGTAGTGTGTGTAGATTGAGGATTATTTTATTTAATCCATTTTAGAATAAGGCTGTAACGTAACAAAATGTGGAAAAAGGGAAGAGGTCTGAATACTTTCCGAATGCACTGTATATAGTAATTTCTTTTCAAACCAGTGATGGGAAGTGAACAAGTGCACACTGAGCTGGTGGGGATAATTGGGACATAACTCTCAGTTAAATTGGCTGATCCCTCCTACTGACCTGGATGGCAGGGATGTGCACAGACAGGGTTCTACCTGAGCACCTGTCCCTTTGCCAAGTACCCTTTTGGGTGGTGGTATAATTATATATTTTTTGTATAGTTTGTCTTTGTTGTTCTGAACCCACTGCCCCCCAAGTTGTGACATCTTCAAGTTCGCCACCCTGACCCCTGGTCTGCCCTGTACAGAGCTTGCGTGCGCCTGGTTGTCCCCCAGTCTGCCTTGTACAGAGATTGAGCACGCCCCATTATCCAAACAATTTGAGATGCGATCACCAGTTGAGTGTGTGTAGCAAGCTATCTAGTTTAAATATCAACAGTACTGCCACAGCAGCATAACATTTCATCAACAATTGATTTACATAATAGTCAGTCTGGTTGGCTGATAGCCAACACGCAGCAGAAAGACGGGCGGTTGCCGATTGGTGCCCTTCTTTTCCAATTTTGAGCACCTTCAAGGTCTGTTTACGGCCCTGCTGTATGGAATCCTGTGATCCTTCCTTAACCCATAGAAAGTCCCACCCAGTTGACTAATTCAAAATGGCTTAAGTCTTTAATGGCACTGCCAATGCTTAAACAGGCTTTGTGCCAAGTGCGCCCTCTGTTGGCCTACCTTATGACGACGTCACTGGAGTCTATGAGGGCTCCGAAGTGGGAACCCTTGAGGTTCCCAGAGTTCCCCACCACAGCACAGCTTCCATGGCGCTGATGGCCCGCATCCATGTGGAGGTCAGCATCAGGGATGACCTGGAACAACTTCTCCACCACCTCGCTGAATTTGGCTGTGCTACTGTCATTCTGGATTTCCTGGTGATAAGAGGGTACTTTATTTGATTGCGCCAGCCAACACATGAAAACACCAATAAATACACCACGGACAAGCAGCACAACTCAGATGACAATCATAACATCAGCCCAAACCAGTCAAATCTGATTCTGTATATTGTGTGATTTGTATATAATGATTTCATGTTCACCTGCCCAACGACTGCAGAGGGAACTGAGTTATTAAATCTGCTGCAATGCATCATTTGAGTATTCTGAGACTTATGTTTGGATTGTACATGGTCTCTGTCCAGAAAAACAGGTTATTGTTGACTACAATAGCAATCAGTTAATCAGTTGTCAGTGACAACGCTTGTATTGCAGCATGTGAAAGAGCTGGCCTTACGATCACTTAGAGGCTTAAAAACAGAAGTGTGAATATTATTTATTTTTTTATTGTAAAAGGGCAGGATAAAAGAAGAAAAACTGACAGCTAAAACTGTGGTTCACCAGCTGCATTCACACAGGCATATTCAGACCTTTGTTCCACTGTGTAGTGTGACCAATAACATATTTTTCAGAGCTAATCTGATGGTCAAAAGACTAATTAGTGCAACACACAAAAATGTAATATAAAATAAAGTGGGCTGCCTGTCTAAACACAGCTACCTTATCCTTGTGGGTGTCTAAACAATGACAACAGTTCATTCAATATTTAGGTCAGAGGGACCACAAGTGTTCAATTAACCAGCCAATCAGGATTCACAAACAACTAACAGGGAAGAGGCACAATTTACATTGTTGCTATAGTATTGCCTGGAATGACAAATGGTTAAAATGAAAGGAATTCTGCATCCAACTTGTTTTATCCGGTAGATTAGCAATATATTAAAACAATGTCCTTGTAGTGAAGGGCTCACTCATTCACACAGCCTAAACCCAACCAATAAAAGTTAATTCTGAATTAAACTCATAAACAACGAGAAAAAGAAACATGCAACAGTATTAACAAGATATTTAACTTTAGAAAATAATAAGATGTTTGGCCATTTCAATGTATAGTTGTAGTGAGCGTTTGGGACATTCATCGACCAACGTTAATAGGCTAATCCAGTGGTCATCAACCGATCGATCTCCAAGGTATTTCTGTAAAAACCCAACGATAAAGCCTTGTGTTCCTATTTTTGTATTATTAGTCACGGGCTGTTGGTGTTAGGTGCAGCCAATTTAGCTTCCCTGCGCCCCGGGTAGGCAAACTGTTGCCATGTCATGTGTCTGAAGGATAGCGCGCTGGACTTCGGGCTAAAAGGTCGAGGGTTTCATTACATTGGTGTCAGAAGTGATCGGACCTTACATCCACGACAGTGCGTGTGCTTGGCCAGTGAGCGCGTTCCTATAAGACGTTGAGTCGCAAGCTAGCGCGAAGACGCGCTCTTTGAAAGGAGGGAGTAGTGTAACGACCCAGGGCGTATAAACGCGGATATCGACTCTGCCGCTCGAGTATTCTTTTGGGGCACAGTCGATAGCGCGCTGGACTTCGGACTAGAAGCTCGAGGCCAACTCCCTGCCTGTTACATTAGTTTCAAGACATATTTAAAAATATATATATTGATCAAAAAATATATTTGGCCTACCCGCCACCACGTTCTGGTATCATCGGAGAGTTTCTTGTTCTCTCTCGTCAGAAATGGTTTGATAGATCTGATGAAGCGCTTCTGAAACCATGGGTCGTCGTCCGGCGGTGGAGAGAAGATATCGTCCAGCGGCCGAAGGGCATTTTTTACAAAATTCACAAATGAATTGGAGGATTGCTGTCCAGAATAAAACACAATGATAGTAGTGATGCAGAGTAGAACTGTGGCTAGAAGGCATTTTCTAATCCTGAAGATATTCATTTCGTAGGTGGTATAGAATCTTCACCACCTGTGAAGAGACCAATAATGAATATGTGAAAACCCCCTAATAATACTGGTTTCAAAACATCAAGGAAGTGGGAACTCGCTGTCAAGACAACTGCGAACTTGGAAAGAAAAATCGTTTGATTCTTCCTCTGAGGTTTAACGGCGGTTGGCATCCAATTTGTTGCATTACCGCCACCTACTAGACTGGAGTACAACTCCCTTATACCTTGCTTGAAAAATAAAAATGTACTAAATAAATACCCTACCATCTAACACTACACTCACTAATTTCAAAATTGTCTAAAATTAAATGAACACTACCCTACTCCATTAAATGTATGTATTCCTACCTCATGCCATCATCCTGAAAGGATGGGACATCACCACTTACACCCTGTAACTCTTCTGATGTCAAGTCTCGCACACCCAAATACCTCTTTGCAGCTGCCACCACAACCTCAATTTTCTGCGATTTGCTATAAATTATACAAATCTAATCTTACTGAAACTTATATCACTTTTTGGCCTATCCCTTTGTACTGGTATATCTCTACTGCTCTCACCACTCCCCCTTAACCCAGTCCTCTACTTTCTTCACTGGGGGTAAAATCACTGTGGAAGCCAAGCCATATTATAACCTATGTGTTGTGATAATTGCGTTGTAAATCACTGTGGAAGCCAAGCCATATTATAACCTATGTGTTGTGATAATTGCGTTGTAAATCACTGTGGAAGCCAAGCCATATTATAACCTATGTGTTGTGATAATTGCGTTGTAAATCACTGTGGAAGCCAAGCCATATTATAACCTATGTGTTGTGATAATTGCGTTGTAAATCACGGTGGAAGCCAAGCCATATTATAACCTATGTGTTGTGATAATTGCGTTGTAAATCACTGTGAAAGCCAAGCCATATTATAACCTATGTGTTGTGATAATTGCGTTGTAAATCACTGTGGAAGCCAAGCCATATTATAACCTATGTGTTGTGATAATTGCGTTGTAAATCACTGTGGAAGCCAAGCCATATTATAACCTATGTGTTGTGATAATTGCGTTATAAATCACTGTGGAAGCAAGCCATATTATAAGCTATGTGTTGTGATAATTGCGTTGTTTGTTCTATAAATCCTGTTAATTCATATGCCTTGTGACCGTGATATATAGGTCCAAAAGCTGAGACAATAAGAAGACACAGTGGCAGTATAAATTGAACCACACCTTCTCGGTCTATCATTCTATCATACAGTACACACTTTTATTTTTTGTTGTCCTAGTCTATCTGGCTAAAATGCTTGATTTCCAGGCTAACTCCCGTTCATGGGCAACGTGAACTAGTTAACATTAGCCTTCTACATATTGAACTTCCATCCTCTCAGGCCATGACCTAATGGTTGAATCAGAATCGCCCTAATAATCATTGGCCAGTATGGAGAATTAAGTAAAACCACAAGTCCAAATGCCTATCTCCATCCATGGCTAATTTAGGAAAGAGACAAATTCTAGCTAGCTAGCCGCCGGAGGACAACACAACCAGATGCAACAATTCAAGTTTTTCTGTCAATGACATGCTCTCAATGGGATTTGATAGGAGCAGTGGCGACCCGTCATTCAGGGCAACAAAAAAAGTATTTAATAAAAAAAATATATATGTGATTGTTGCCTGTTGCATGTTATTTCGGCATTAATATGTGTCACATATCAGTTTGTAAACAATGTACATTTTTTTATAATTGAGTTAATAAGGCCGCATGCAAATATGGCCTCTTTGCTTTCTTGAGTAAAGCAGCTCCAAAATGCAGGTGTTGCAGCCTAGCTCAGTATTTTCTGTGGTGTTGGGGCAGCCAGCGGAAAATACAGAGCGTAGGGGTTAGTAATGTTCTCTAGTTGCACCGTGATTGGCTCAGTGTTCTGTCACTCATAGGGATACTACGTCACCTGCAAAATCTATGGGGAGAGCAAAACAATTCAAGCCCCTTGGGTCCTGCCATAGATTTACATTAGAAGTATCCATCCAAGAAGGCTCAAGGTCATTGGCTACAGATACAATGACGTCAAATTACGTTATATCTACCCTAGCTTTGATTGGACTGATCATGTCAACATCATGCTTTCAAAATCTTAGCTAGACAAGCAGTCATCATGAATCAAGTCGACAATCTACTGGCAAATCCTTTTCAATCCTTGTCATATGAAGAGAAATTATAGATATAACGTATCGGTGCTCATCAGCCATTGGACATAAACATTACACAACAAGTTGGAAATCGCAAATTCAACAATGAGTGGTTTGGAAGGAATCCGTGGCTAACTGCAAGTGTTGCAAAGCAACCACTAGCCCACTAGTCAGTGGAGGAGTATGTGTGGTCCAAGTCTGGATATAAGAGTCTCTTTTCCAAGCTTAAAAGGATAAACATTCATAAGCAACACCATAGGCCAGAAAAGGTTGAATACATTGGCCATACTGTTAATCCAGCATGACTTCTGCAGCGTTCAAAACAACTGGAAACTCGGAACTAGGAAATCTCAGACTTCAGTGAGTTCAAGACAGCTGAAAACTCGGATAAAAACAAGCTCCGACTGGGAAAATATGTTTTGAACAGAATTCACAGAATCCGGGGGTATCGTCGGATGGGGCAACAGTGTCTCCCGACCCCTCCTGTCTCAGCCTCCAGTATTTATGCTGCAGTAGTTTATGTGTTGGGGGGCTAGGGTCAGTCTGTTATATCTGGAGTATTTCTCCTGTCTTATCCGGTGTCCTGTGTGAATTTAAGTATGCTCTCTCTAATTCTCTCTCTTTCTCTCTTTCTCTCTTTTTCTCTTTCTTTCTTTCTCTCTCTCTCTCGGAGGACCTGAGCCCTAGGACCATGCCTCAGGACTACCTGGCCTGATGACTCCTTGCTGTCCCCAGTCCACCTGGCCTTGCTGCTGCTCCAGTTTCAACTGTTCTGCCTGCAGTTATGGAACCCTGACCTGTTCACCGGACGTGCTACCTGTCCCAGACCTGCTGTTTTCAACTCTCTAGAGACCTGTTCACCTGACCTGTTCACCGGACGTGCTACCTGTCCCAGACCTGCTGGAACCCTGACCTATTCACCGGACGTGCTACCTGTCCCAGACCTGCTGTTTTCAACTCTCTAGAGACAGCAGGAGCGGTAGAGATACTCTCAAAGATCGGCTATGAAAAAGACAACTGACACTTACTCTTGTGTTACTGACTTGTTGCACCCTCGACAACTACTATGATTATTATTATTTGACAATGCTGGTCATTTATGAACATTTGAACATCTAGGCCATGTGCTGTTATAATCTCCACCCGGCACAGCCAGAAGAGGACTGGCCACCCCTCATAGCCTGGTTCCTCTCTAGGTTTCTTCCTAGGTTTTGGCCTTTCTAGGGAGTTTTTCCTAGCCACCGTGCTTCTACACCTGCATTGCTTGCTGTTTGTGGTTTTAGGCTGGGTTTCTGTACAGCACTTTGAGATATCAGCTGATGTAAGAAGGGCTATATAAATACATTTGGTTTGATTTGATTTGATCTAGAGACAGCAGGAGCGGTAGAGATACTCTGAATGATCGGCTATGAAAAGCCAACTGACATTTACTCCTGAGGTGCTGACCTGTTGCACCCTCGACAACCACTGTGATTATTATGATTTGACCCTGCTGGTCATCTATGAACATTTGAACATCTTGGCCATGTTCTGTTATAATCTCCACCCAGCACAACCAGAAGCGGACTGGCCACCCCTCATAGCCTGGTTCCTCTCTAGGTTTCTTTCTAGGTTCTGACCTTTCTAGGGAGTTTTTCGTAGCCACCGTGCTTCTACACCTGCATTGCTTGCTGTTTGGGGTTTTAGGCTGGTTTTCTGTACAGCACTTTGTGACATCAGCTGATGTAAGAAGGGCTTTATAAATACATTTGATTTGATTTGAATTCTAAGTCAGGAACTCGGCTCTCCTTCTAGAGCTCCGACCTGAAGATCACTGACGTCATGATTCAACCTTGTTTTTTTCCCCGAGTTACCAGTTGTCTTGAAAGCACCATACATCCAAAGAATTCCAGACTTTGATGATGATTACAAAATCTGCCCACAAGAAGGACTGCTGCGCCACCTTCCTGTTCAAGTGAGCACAGCACAACAAGGTGAGTCCAAAAATATCTTGCTTGTCCTGGAGATATTTACACAGCTTTCAAAACGTCACACCAGGGTAAGCCTACATGAAACACAGCCCTTATTTTAAGTGTTTCTAAATTCCCTATGTGAAAAATAAATTGTGGAAAAACATTTCGAACCATTTCCCTCTTTGATCCCTATCTTTTATGGGTATTATGGCTCATACTGTGGTAATATATAGGCTTTGCCCAAGGAACCATGGCGGAGTTAGTGCCCACAAAAAGACGCCATTAATATTGCCCTCTATTAGGCTACAGTTTAAATAAGTTATGATGAACTTGACTGGGTGGTGAAAGTGCACGGTGATGAGCTTGATGCTGTCAAGTATGCTCTCTCTCCGGCACTCTAGGTCGCCATGCTCCCGCGCCTCAGCCGGATCGACAGGTTCCCGCGCTTCAGCAGAGGTGACCGGTCCTGAACCCCGGGATAGTAATTTTGGTCAGCGTCCTGCGGTCGGAGCCGCGCATAAGGGAGGGGGTACTGTCACGTGTGCTCCCTCTCTGACCTCTAGGTCACCAGGCTGCTGATTATTGCACACACTTGTCACCATCTTCACGCGCATCAGCACCTTATGTCACCTGGACTCCATCACCTCCTTGATTACCTGCCCTATTTATGTCACTCCCTTTGGTTCCTTCCCCAGGCGTTATTGTTTCTGTTTCAGTTTCATGTCTATGTGCTGTTCTTGTTTTGTATTATGTTCCGTTTATATATTAAATATTCACTCCCTGTACTTGCTTCTTGACTCTCAGCGCACTCGATACAGATGCTCCTTTCCAATAAAAATCGAGGGTCTTATTCTGGTGACATGATGATCGATGATTGGTTGCTGTTTGACAAATAAAAATGATCTCGCTCTTATCCATAATTTCATCAACAAAAATATGAAAATGTCAATGATTTTACTGCGTTATGATTCATGTAAGGAAATCAGAATTGAAATAAATTCATTAGGCCCTAATCTATGGATTTCACATGACTGGGAATACAGATATGCATCTGTTGGTCACAGATACAGTTGAAGTCGTAAGTTTACATACACTTAGGATTGGAGTCATGAAACCTCGTTTTTAAATCACTCCACAAATGTTTTGAAAACAAACTATAGTTTTGGCAAGTCGGGTAGGACATCTACTTTGTGCATGACACAAGTAATTTTTCCAATAATTGTTTACAGATAGATTATTTCACTTATAATTCCCTGTATCACAATTCCAGTGGGTCAGAAGTTTACATACACTAAGTTGACTGTGCCTTTAAACAGCTTGGAAAATTCCAGAAAATTATGTCATGGCTTTAGAAGCTTCTGATAGGCTAAGTGACATCATTTGAGTCAATTGGAGGTGTACTTGTGGATGTATTTCGAGGCCTACCTTCAAACTCAGTGCCTCTTTGCTTGACTTCATGGGAAAATGAAAAAAAATCAAACAATAGTACGCAAGTATAAACACCATTGGACCACGCAGCCGTTATACCGCTCAGGAAGGAGACACGTTCTGTCTCCTAGAGATTACTCTTTGGTGCGAAAAGTGCAAATCAATTCTAGAACAACAGCAAAGGACCTTGTGAAGTTGCTGGAGGAAACAAGTACAAAAGTATCTATATCCACAGTAAAACGAGTCCTACATTGACATAACCTGAAAGGCCGCTCAGCAAGGAAGAAGCCACTGCTCCAGAACCACCATCAAAAAAAGCCAGACTACAGTTTGCAACTGCACATGGGGACAAAGATCGTACTTTTTGGAGAAATGTCCTCTGGTCTGATGAAACAAAAATAGAACTGTTTGGCCATAATGTCCATCGTTATGTTTGGAGGAAAAAGGGGGAGGCTTGCAAGCCGAAGAACACCATCCCAACCGTGAAACACAGGGGTGGCAGCATCATGTTGTGGGGGTGCTTTGCTGTAGGAGGGACTGGTGCACTTCACAAAATAGATGGAATCATGAGGAAGATAATTATGGTTTAAGGACAACAAAGTCAAGGTATTGGAGTGGCCACCACAAAGCCCTGACCACAATTCTTTAGAAAATTTGTGGGCACAACTGAAAAAGTGTTTGTGAGCAAGGAGGACTACTAACCTGACTCAGTTACACCAGCTCTGTCAGGAGGAATGGGCCAAAATTCACCCAACTTATTGTGGGAAGCTTGTGGAAGGTCCGAAACGTTTGACCCAATTTAAACAATTTAAAGGCAATGCTACCAAATACTTATTGAGTGTATGTAAACTTCTGACCCACTGGGAATGTGATGAAAAGCTGAAATAAATCATTATTCTGACATTTCACATTCTTAAAATAAAGTGGTGATCCTAACTGACCTAAGACAGGGAATTTTTACTAGGATTAAATGTCAGGAATTGTGAAAAACGGAGAAACAGAAAAACGGATGATGACACCTACAGTACCACTACCAGGTAGAGATCTCTATCCATCTCTATGGAGGCCCACCAAACGGATGATGACACTGTCACGACTTCCGCCGAAGTCGGCTTCTCTCCTTGTTCGGGCGGCGGTCGACGTCACCGGCTTTCTAGCCATCGCCGCTCCATTTTTCACTTATCCATTTGTTTTGTCTTGTTCCCTGCACACCTGGTTTTCATTCCCCAATCAATCTACATGTATTTATTTCTCTGTTCCCCATCATGTCTTTGTGAAAGATTGTTTGTGTTACGTGTTTATTGTTGACGCGCCAGACTGGTTTGTTTTTTCCGTGGTATTTCACGAAGATGCTTATTGTTAAACATAATTCTTGTGACTGTTTTGCGCGTTTTGCACTTTTGCCTCAATAAAGTGTGCGCCTGTTCACAAATCTCTGCTCTCTTGCACCTGACTTCTCTACCAGTACGCACACACCCGACAGACACCTACAGTACCACTACCAGGTAGAGATCTCTATCCATCTCTATGGTGGCCCACCAAACAGATGATGACTCTACCAGGATGCTTTAATATGAACTTACCCCTGACACATCCTCTTCATGAGTCAACTATTGTGTAGCAGCTGCTGTGACGTCTCTTGTCATGGTCAAATAAGCCCACACATTGTTGTTAAAACACAGCCTGACTGGTTTGCCTACATTTCTTCAGCTTGATGGCAGTCTCCCAATGCTTCTCCCTCTCCTCTTTTCTGCTAAGGTTTGGCTTACCATTTCTCCAATATAACCATGACATCATAAAAATACTTTCTATCAACTGCTGTGCTACTGCTATCCTTACTCACTCTCATTTTTTTCTTTTTTTTATATACAGTGGTGGGGAAAGTATTTGATCCCCTGCTGATTTTGTACGTTTGCCCACTGATAAAGAAAGGATCAGTATATCATTTTAATGGTAGGTTTATTTGAACAGTGAGAGACAGAATAACAACAAAAATATCGAGAAAAACACATGTCAAAAATGGTATTAATTGATTTGCATTTTAATGAGGGAAATAAGTATTTGACCCCCTCTCAATCAAAAAGATTTCTGGCTCCCAGGTGTCTTTTATACAGGTAACGAGCTGAGATTAGGAGCACACTCTTAAAGGGAGTGCTCCTAACCGCAGCTTGTTACCTGTAAAAAAGACAACTGTCCACAGAAGCAATCAATCAATCAGATTCCAATCTCTCCACCAAGGCCAAGACCAAAGAGCTCTCCAAGGATGTCAGGGACAAGATTGTAGACCTACACAAGGCTGGAATGGGCTACAAGACCATTGCCAAGCAGCTTGGTGAGAAGGTGACAACATTTGGTGCGATTATTCGCAAATGGAAGAAACATAAAAGAACTGTCAATCTCCCTCGGCCTGGGGCTCCATGCAAGATCTCACCTCGTGGGGTTGCAATGATCATGAGAACGGTGAGGAATCAGCCCAGAACTACACGGGAGGATCTTGTCAATGATCTCAAGGCAGCTGGGACCATAGTCACCAAGAAAACAATTGGTAACACACCACGCCGTGAAGGACTGAAATCCTGCAGCGCCTGCAAGGTCCCCCTGCTCAAGAATACATATACATGCCCGTCTGAAGTTTGCCAATGAACATCTGAATGATTCAGAGGACAACTGGTGAAAGTGTTGTGGTGAGATGAGACCAAAATGGAGCTCTTTGGCATCAACTCAACTCGCCGTGTTTGGAGGAGGAGGAATGCTGCCTATGACCCCAAGAACACCATCTCCACCGTCAAACATGGAGGTGGATACATTATGCTTTGGGGGTGTTTTTCTGCTAAGGGGACAGGACAACTTCACCGCATCATTTGACGGGGCCATGTACTGTCAAATCTTGGGTGAGAGACTCCTTCCCTCAGCCAGGGCATTGAAAATGGGTCGTGGATGGGTATTCCAGCATGACAATGACCCAAAACACACGGCCAAGGCAACAAAGGAGTGTCTCAAGAAGAAGCACATTAAGGTCCTGGAGAGGCCTTTGCCAGTCTCCAGACCTTAATCCCATAGAAAATCTGTGGAGGGAGTTGAAGGTTCGAGTTGCCAAACGTCAGCTTAATGACTTGGAGAAGATCTGCAAAGAGGAGTGGGATAAAATCCCTCCTGAGATGTGTGCAAACCTGGTGGCCAACTACAAGAAACGTCTGACCTCTGCGATTGCCAACAAGGGTTTTGCCACCAAGTACTAACTCATGTTTTGCAGAGGGGTCAAATACTTATTTCCCTCATTAAAATGCAAATCATTTTATAACATTTTTGACATGCGTTTTTCTGGATTTTTTTGTTGTTATTCTGTCTCTCACTGTTCAAATAAACCTACCATTAAAATTATAGACTGATCATTTCTTTGTAAGTGGGCAAACGTACAAAATCAGCAGGGGATCAAATACTTTTTCCCCCCACTGTATATATATATTTAATTTTATTGAATATTCGAAACATACAATATTCTTGCATTGAAGCCGCTAAATAACTACATCACACCAGTCATCCAACAGATTCCCATTCAGAACGACACACAGAGCATCCAGGGTTAATGCGCTGCTCAAGGGCATGTTGACCGATCTACCACCAGGCCAAAACACGTGAACCCGAACCCTCCAAGATCCCCCCACAGTTCCCCAATAGCTGTCCCTCAATCATTCGAGACCCCTCCCACAGTCCCCCCCCCCAGAAAGACAATGTAAAAAAAATACCAACAACCAAGAGAATGAACTAAAGAGAATAAAGGAAAAGACAGAAGAAAACAGCAAACAACAATGCACTTTTTGTTTTTAATAATACATTTTAAACAAAGGACATTAAGGACAACTAAAATTATAACAGCAATGCCAACTGTATATGTTTGTGTGTGTCACAGGTGTCTTAGGGATTTGACAAAACGCAGCGGGAGTCTGTATACTCATCTTCTTTTTTATTGAAGAAGGAAAACCAAAATAAACACGTATACAATACCAAAATAAATGGTCTATTAATTCTGTATCCTCACAACAAAATCTGCAGAGCTTCGATGATTTTATGCCCCAAATATTCAACATTTTGTTGGTGGCAAGAATTCTACATAATCATTTTTGCTGAAAAGCATTAAGTCTTAAATCTTGTGTTGTTTTATATATCAACTCATACACCCTGTACCATGGAATCGCTACATCAAAAATCTCTTCCCAACTATTTTGCAATCTGTGTGGCACAGTTGTCAACATCCTGGTCCTCAAATGAAACTGGTATACTTTCCCATTTATGCTATTTTTATTCCTCCACTAGTTTTGATCCTTTATATTGGGCAGACAGACCAGTTCCCTACCTCCTCCCACTGCCACCTGCCTCCTCTATTTTTGGGGCAATGCTGTAATCAATTGGTTGTACTCTTGGATTGAGCAGACCTTTCTGTACAATTCTGATAACTCCATGAAGGACATAACTCTACCATTGCAATTTGCAATATCATTTAAGAACAAAATACCCTTTTCAAACATTCCCATAAATACAGGTATTTTGTCAACCAGCACATTTGAGTTCAGCCATAATATTAGTTGTAATATTTGTGCTATCTTTTCAGGGGGATGAAATTGAAATTGTAGCCAGCTCTGCAATGCTTGTTTGAAAAAGAGAGATACTTTGAAAAAAGTATCATTTTCAACTAATCGAAAATGAGACATGGCAATCTGCACAAAGGCAAAAAGGCCATTTTTAAACAATGGATGAGCTTTTCTTATTAACCTACTTTAGAACCATTTAGGGTTCAAATATAACTTTTGAATGAGTGAAGCTTTTAGAGAGAGGTTTAGTGCTTTTATATTTAATAATCTCAACCCACCCAATTCATATTCATTATATAGACAGGCACGTTTTATTTTGTCTGGTTTAGCGTCCCAGATAAAGCTAAATATTTTTTGCTCATATGATTTGAAAAACGAATCATCAGGACTAGGCAGCGCCATAAGTAAGTGAGTAAACTGAGATATGACTAAGGAGTTAATCAGGGCAATTTTTCCATAAATAGACAGGTATTTACCTCTCCATGGTTGCAGGAGCTTGTCTACTTTTACAAGTTTTTGAAAGTCTATTGAAAGCATTTCCATAGCAATTGACGTTTTACATGATCATGAAAGAGACCTTGTATTACTCTAGAGACGGCTTCACTACAGTACAAATGTATTCCGTACAATATGTTATTATTCCCCGATGCCCCTATTCTGATATCTTCCCCTTGCTTGTTGTAAACATATATAAACTTGTAGACAAATACATAAAAACGATAGACAAACAATAAATACATTAAATTATAAAACAGTTCTCGACAATAGAGAGAGGGAGAGAAGAGAAAGAGAGAGTGAGAGAAAAGAGCAAGATCAGGTGTGTGTGTGTATGCACAGTCGTGGCCAAAAGTTTTGAGAATGACACAAATATTAATGTTCACAAAGTCTGCTGCTTCAGTTTGTATGATGGCGATTTGCATATACTCCAGAATGTTATTGTCACGACTTCTGCCGAAGTCGATGCCCCTCCTCGTTCGAGTGGTGCTCGACAATCGACGTCACCGGTCTTCTAGCCATCACTGATCCATTTTTCATTATCCATTGGTTTTGTCTTGTTTTCTCACACACCTGGTTCCAATCCCATTCATTACCTGTTGTGTATTTAACCCTCTGTTTCCCCTCATGTCCTTGTCCGAGATTGTTTGTATGTTTTTGTGTCGTGGATTTTGAAGTGGTGTGCACCGGGTATTGTCGCCCATTTTATTTCATTGTACATTTTTGGAGTTTGTTGTTTGTTTATTAAACAACTCCAGTGATACCAAGTTGGTTTCTCCTGCGCCTGACTTCCCTGCCACCTACACACATGACGATGACAGTTATGAAGAGTGATCAGATGAATTGCAATTAATTGCAAAGTCCCTCTTTGCCATGCAAATGAACTGAATCCCCAAAAAATATTTCCACGGCATTTCAGCCCTGCCACAAAAGGACCAGCTGACTTCATGTCAGTGATTCTCTCGTTAACACAGGTGTGCGTGTTGACGAGGACAAGGCTGGAGATCACTCTGTCATGCTGATTGAGTTCGAATAACAGACTGGAAGCTTCAAAAGGAGGGTGGTGCTTGGAATCATTGTTCTTCCTCTGTCAACCATGGTTACCTGCAAGGAAACACGTGCCGTCATCATTGCTTTGCACAAAAGGGCTTCACAGGCAAGGATATTGCTGCCAGTAAGATTGCACCTGAATCAACCATTTATCGGATCATCAAGAACATCAAGGAAAGCGGTTCAATTGTTGTGAAGAAGGCTTCAGGGTGCCCAAGAAAGTCCAGCAAGCGCAGGACCGTCTCCTAAAGTTAATTCAGCTGCGGGATCAGGTCACCACCAGTACAGAGCTTGCTCAGGAATGGCAGCAGGCAGGTGTGAGTGCATCTGCACACACAGCGAGGTGAATACTTTTGGAGGATGGCCTGGTGTCAAGAAGGGCAGCAAAGAAGACAAGTCATTTTCTCTGATGTATCCCCTTTCAGATTGTTTGGGGCATCTGGAAAAAAGCTTGTCTGGAGAAGACAAGGTGAACGCTACCATCAGTCCTGTGTCATGCCAACAGTAAAGCATCCTGAGACCATTCATATGTGGGGTTGCTCTCAGCCAAGGGAGTGGGCTCACTCACAATTTTGCCTAAGAACACAGCCATGAATAAAGAATGGTACCAACACATCCTCCGAGAGCAACTTCTCCCAACCATCCAGGAACAGTTTGGTGACAAACAATGCCTTTTCCAGCATGATGGAGCACCTTGCCATAAGGCAAAAGTGATAACTAAGTGGCTCGGGGAACAAAACATCAATATTTTGGGTCCATGGCCAGGAATCTCCACAGACCTTAATCCCATTGAGAACCTATAGTCAATCCTCAAGAGGAGGGTGGACAAACAAAAACCCACCAATTCTGACAAACTCCAAGCATTGATTATGCAAGAATGGGCTGCCATCAGTCAGGATGTGGCCCAGAAGTTAATTGACAGCATGCCAGGGCGGATTGCAGAGGTCTTGAAAAAGAAGGGTCAACACTGCAAATATTGACTCTTTGCATCAACTCATGTAATTGTCAATAAAAGCCTTTGACACTTATGAAATGCTTGTAATTATTCTTCAGTATTCCATAGTAACATCTGACAAAAATATCTAAAGACAAGCAGCAAACTTTGTGGAAATTAATATTTGTATCATTCTCAAAACTTTTGGCCACGACTGTATAAGTCCGTATATGTAAGCAAGCATGGAATTGAGTATGTGTGTGTTCATATCCACTTCATAATGTTCAGATATTTTTACACCTACCATACCTTCTTTTTTTTCGTAACCTGAAGTCCCTGTAGAATTTAGTACAGCCACGGTGTTATGGAGCTGTCTCGAAATAGCTGTCGATCTATAAAGAGTTTGTCCACAATGATAAAGGCATGCCTACCATCCTTCCTTTGTTGTCTTTGTACCGGATACAGTCTCTTACGACCTTCGTTTATCTCCCTTGGAAATTGGTCATTGAGACCGAATTTTGTCCCTTTAAACCTCTTAGGGATCCCTTAACGCTCAAATCTTGTTAGCGGGATAGATTTGACAACATCCGGTGAAAATGCAGAGCGCCAAATTCAAACTACAGAAATATAAATATTTAACATTGATATATATACAAGTGTAATACATCACACTTAACTTCTTGTTAATCCAGCTGCCATGTCAGATTTCAAAAAGGCTTTACGGCGAAAGCACACCATGCTATTATCTGAAGACAGCGCCCCGCATACAAAAACATGAAAACCATTTCTCAACCAGGCAGGTGCGACACGAAGGTCAGAAATAGCAATATAATAAATGCCTTACCTTTGAAGATCTTCATCTTTTTGCATTCCCAAATGTCTCAGTGACACAATGGATGGTCGTTTTGTTCGATAAATTCCTTCTTTATATCCCCAAAATGTCAATTTATTTGGCGCGTTTGATTCAGAAATACACCGGTTCCAACTCGCCCAAGATGACTACAAAATATCTAATAAGTTACCTTTAAACTTGGTCCAAACATTTCAAACAACGTTTCTAATCCAACCTCATGTACCCTAAAATGTAAATAATCGATCAAATTTAAGACGGAATAAACTGTTTCCAAAAATAATGAGGGGCGTGCTCCTGTTCACGCGCACCAAAAGACTTGAGTCCATCTGAGTGACACATGGAAAGAATAGGACTACTTAATTTCTCAAAAGAAAAACATCGAACAATTTCTAAAGACTGTTGACATCTAGTGGAAGCCATAGGAACTGCAATCTGGGCCCTAATAAACCAGGTTTCCCATAGAAAAGCATTGGAAAACCCAATGACCTCAACAACAAAAAAATCCCTGGATGGATTGTGCTTGGGGTTTTGCCTGGCAAATCAGTTCTGTTATACTCACAGACATTATTCTAACAGTTTTAGAAACTTTAGAATGTTTTTTATCCAATTCTACCATGCATATGCATATCCTAGCTTCTGGGCCTGAGTAACAGGCAGTTTACTTTGGGCCCGCTTTTCATCTGGATGTGAAAATACTGCCCCCTAGCCCAAAGAGGCCTTTAAGCACCCTTCCTCTGCTTTTGATCAGCTCCTTTTGTTGGTAGTGTTCAAATTTTGCGATGATCAGTCGGGGACCCTTGGTCTTGTCGCTCAAAGCTCCAAGTCTGTGTATTCGGTGGAAAGCATCCTTGTTTACAGTCTCTATAGGAAGTTTCAAGGCGGATTGCATGACTTCTCTGATCGTGCCCTCTGGATTATTGGATGCGTCCTCAGGAATCCAAGAAAAAAATAGATTTTCACGCATGCTATGACTTTGTATGTCTAGTAGTGACTCTTTCATCACCCTGTTTTCCCTGAGTAGACAATCCATGTTGGAATCGTGGATTTTTACCTTGGCTGTGTGTGTCTTGTTTTCTCTTTGGAGCGTGAGAATTTCACTCTGGCTGAACTCCAAACTCCCCCTCAGCCCTGCTACCTCCTCACACAACTTTTCCAGTGTTGCATGGATTCCAGCCAGAGCACTAGCCTCTACCTAAATGGTAAGTAAATTGTCCGTGTCTGTAGATTAACCTATTTTTCTTTTTTTTGTTGGGTTAAAGTTATTTTGTTAGGTGGTCGGATCTTTCCATGAAGGAGTATGTTGTTCCTCCATAGCGTAAAGCTGTTGGTACTCGTCGATTTCCCTCAGGATCTCCTTAGTATCCAGGTTGGCTCTTTACTGCAACCAGTTGTTTTGTGAAAAGATAACAATGAGTCTTTCCCACGACGACGACAGGTATTTGTAGTACAGCCAGCTAGCACTCGCGGAATCCACGCAAAAAAAGGAACACAAACTTAGCGTAAAGGCTAACCTCGTCGTGGAATCCTTGGCAACAAAACTTTAGTTCGGATTAAAATCGATTTAATGAAGATGTTTTAAAGTAAACAACAAAGCAAGTGTAGACAGTACAATGTGCTGTTGCGCGCTCTGATGACGTATGATAACGTATGACGAAAAAGGCTGTCAGGCTGTTGAGTGTTAATCTTCACATGTATGTTTGGTTAATTGATCTCTGGCTCTTACTCACTGTCTTAACTCACTGTCTTAATCCTCGTCACTTCTGTTTCAGACATTCCAAGTGCACGTTCTTTTATGTGAAATGTTACAACTGTTAGGTTAACTACCCATGCCAGATATGGAAAGACATACTGTACTTCTGCACACAAGTACAGTATGGAGCAATGACTACCCTACCCACTGGGCACAGAAGTCAATTCGAAGTCTATTCCAAAATTGATTCAACCAGTGTGTTCCCAGTGGGTATATTGAGATTACAGTGCAGGTGTCACGCCCTGACCTGAAAGATCCGTTTTTCTCTGTTTGGTTAGGTCAGGGTGTGATGTGGGGTGGGCATTCTATGCTATCTATTTCTTTGTTTTGGCCGAGTATGGTTTCCAATCAGAGGCAGCTGTCTATCGTTGTCTCTGATTGGAAATCATACATAGGCAGCCTTTTTCCCACCTGTGTTTGTAGGTAGTTGTTTTCTGTTTTGTATAGTGTACCTGACGGAACTGTTTGGCTTTTCGTTTCGTTTCATTTGTTCTAGTGTTTCATTTGATAATAAAAATCATGAACACGTACCACGCTGCGCTTTGGTCTCATTCTTCCGAAGAAAGCCGTTACAGCAGGTAGTAAATTAATAAGGTCAACTGATTTAAATAATAGAAGAACTCTAAAACATTGGATTTGGCAATATGCATTTCCCTTTTCAATTATGTGGGTGCTAGTTAGCTAACAACAAACAAAAAAAACATGTAGATAGGGGCGGCATGTAGCCTAGTGGTTAGAGTGTTGGACTAGTAACTGGAAGGTTGCTAGATCGAATCCCCAAGCTGACAAGGTAAAAATCTGTTGTTCTGCTAGGCAGAACACGCTGTTATTGTAAATAAGAATTTGTTCTTAACTGACTTGCCTAGTTAAATAAAGGTTAAATAAAATAAAAAAATTCTATCAAGTATGGTTTTAATTGAATAAGGTAGTAAGGAGAGTGGTGCCAGGAAAATAACCTCTACGTCAACAAAACTAAACAGGGAGGAGATGAGAGACCTGACACAGTGGCGCCAGGAAAATAACCTCTCCCTCTACGTCAACAAAACGAAAGGACTAACGGAGACAGCAGTTAACCCCCTCCACAAACACCTTATGGAACAGCGGCGACTGTGAAGCAACACAAACATTGACACAGACACCTCTATACACACATACGCACTATATATACACATGGATTTAATACTGTAGATATGTGGTAGTGGTGAAGTGGGGGCCCGAGGGCACACAGTGTGTTGTGAAATCTGTGAATGTATTGTAATGTTTTAAAATTGTATAAACTGCCTTAATTTTTCTGGACCCCAGGAAGAGTAGCTGCTGCTTTGGCAGGAACTAATGGGGATCCATAATAAATACAAATACAAATGAATCGATGGGGCCACAGTGGAGAAGGTCAAAAGCTTAAAGTTCCTCGGCGTGCACATCACTGACGAACTGAAATGGTCCCTACACACAGACAGTGTGGTGAAGAAAGCGCAAAATGCTCCCCTTCGATGGCCACTGACATGCTGAAGAAGTGTGCTCTTCACTGATGAATCCCGGTTTCAACTGTACCGTGCAGATGGCAGTCGTGATGTGAACTTTGTGAACAGAGTGCCCCATGGTGGAGGTGGGGTTACGGTATGGGCAGGCATAAGCTACAGACAACAAAAACAATTGCATTTTATTGATGGCAATTTGAATACACAGATATACCGTGATGAGGCCCATTGTCATGTCATTCATCCACCACCATCACATTTTACTCATTTAGCAGACGCTCTTATCCAGAGCGACTTACAGTAGTGAATGCATACATTTCATACATTTTTTTTGTTTTGTACTTTCCATACTGGTTCCCTGTGGGAATCAAACCCACAACCCTGGCGTTGCAAACACCATGCTCTACCAACTGAGCCACACGGGACCTTGATAATGCACAGCAACCATGATAATGCACAGCAAGGATCTGTACACAATTCCTGGAAGCTGAAAATGTCCCAATTCTTCCATGGCCTGCATACTCATCAGACATGTCACACATTGAGCATATTTGGGATGCTCTGGATCGATGTGTACGACAGCGTGTTCCAGTTCCCACCAATATCCAGCAACTTCACACAGCCATTGAAGAGGACTGGGACAACATTCCACAGGCCACAATCAACAGCCTGATCAACTCTATGAGAAGGAGATGTGTCATGCTGCATGAGGCAAATGGTGGTCACATCAGATACTGACTGGTTTTCTGATCCACGCCACTATCTTTTTTTAAGGTATCTGTGACCAACAGATGCATATCTGTATTCCCAGTCATGTGAAATACATAGATTACGGCCTAATGAATTTATTTAAATTGAATGATTTCCTTATATGAACTGTAACTCAGTCAAATCTTTGAAATTGTTGCATGTTGCGTATATATTTTTGTTCAGTGTATTCTAGTAATGGCTCATCCTACTCTATTCATATACTATCCATTCTGATATTTCTCAACTTCTTTCTTTTAACTTCTTGGATTATGTGCATACTGTTTTGTATTGCTAGGTATCATTACTGCACTGTCAGAGCTAGGGAAACGCAAGCATTTCACTGCACCTGCAATAATATCTGCAAATCTGTGTACGCGACTAATAAACTTTGATTTGATTTTGTGATGATTGTACGAAAGGTGAGGAGAGAAAGTGAGGGAATTGAATTGAAGCCGTGGCGGTGGTCATGTGATTTGTGATGGGAATATAAAACCACAGTGTCCTGTGTAATATTTAAACAAGATGACTTCATGCTAGATACTGTACAAACATTTACCTTTCACTGGAACAGGTTACAGTTTATTCCCAAGTTCAATAAGGGGTCATGGGTTTCTAATTAAGTGATAATACCCGAGAAGTGTTTGGAGGATATATTGGCACGGGTGTTATTAGGCCAGAGACAAAGTTGAGGGCGGCAAACTGCCAATATATCCTCCAAACACTGGCTTCGAGGGCATTATCACTTTTATACAACAGTTTACCAATATATTCAAATAATGATTGACATAATTTCATTAAAAATGTTATCTTGATTAATTTCCCATGGGGGGCCAGCACAGAAAAAAAAATTATGAAATTGTATGAAATGTATGCATTCACTACTGTAAGTCGCTCTGGATGAGAGCGTCTGCTAAATGACTCAAATGTAATGTAAATGTAATTTCTTCATACTATTTCATCTTTCCACAAGATATAGTCCCAATACAAATCTGGGGTTTTTATTTTTTTATTTCACCTTTATTTAACCAGGTAGGCTAGTTGAGAACAAGTTCTCATTTACAACTGCGACCTGGCCAAGATAAAGCAAAGCAGTTCGACACAAACAACAACACAGAGTTACACATGGAATAAACAAACACAACACGGTACAGTAAATAAATACAGTCAATAACACAATAGAAAAAAGTGTCCAAAGAAGGGCCAGAAGTATACAGAATGGTGTTGTCTGCGTAGAGGTGGACCAGAGAATCACCAGCAGCAAGAGCGACATAATTGATGTATACAGAGAAAAGAGTCGGCCTGAGGATTGAACCCTGTGACAGCCCCATAGAGACTGCCAGAGGTCCGGACAACAGGCCCTCCGATTTGACACACTGAACTCTATCAGAGAAGTAGTTGGTGAACCAGGCGAGGCAGTCGTTTGAGAAACCAAGGCTGTTGAGTCTGCCGATAAGAATGTGGTGATTGACAGAGTCGAAAGCCTTGGCAAGGTCGATGAATACGGCTGCGCAGTAATGTCTCTTATCGATGGCGGTTATGATATCGTTTAGGACCTTGAGCATGGCTGAGGTGCACTCATGACCAGCTCTGAAACCAGATTGCATAGCGGAGAAGGTACGGTGGGATTCGAAATGGTCGGTAATCTGTTTGTTAACTTGGCTTTCGAAGGGTTGCTAGAGACGCGACTCTGTATTTATGGACACGACTCAGTCGTTCAGTCTTTTTGTTCTGTATCTATGGACGCGACCCAGTCATTCATTCTAAATGTTCCATTGCCATACTGGCTAGCAACATTCTTATCCCTTGCTTGCCAGCTAGCCAACTACGGCTAATTTACAGTCATGTCAAAAAGCCAGAATAACAGCAAAATAGCTGTATTTGCATTTGTTTAAGCTGTTTTCTTGTGACATTTGTTTGAATACATCAATAACAGTGAGCTAACGAGGCGCGATTTCGGCAGTCGTAGAACATGTGCTCACTCGTCAGGACACTGTTGTTCAGAGGAGCTAGCCAACAACCCATCTACAGTAGCACAATCACTTCAAACTGAAGCTGGAAAGACTTCAAATTAGCTGCATTTTGTTTTACCTTTTTTCAATTTACCTTTTTTTGTATATATTCCATAAAAATGATGCTAGCTGATTCATTTCGACTGGCTGAGAAACATTGCCTGCCTGTCTGTCTCGTCCCGACTCCCTACATGTTCATTACTATGGGCCAGCCGGAGATCGAATTTGAATATTGAAACAATGTTGCAAATGTCGGCGAGACAGACAGTAAAACGGAATGTTAGTCTAAAAGAAATGTGAGATAATGTCTAGATGCTTTTTATATTGAAGTTTATAAGTAGCCTGCCTGGTCTGATGAGACAGTGGATTGTCCAGTCAGATGGAACAGAGTAAATAGGCATTTTAATGTCATATATTTAGCCGGTGGCAACTTGTGGAATGCGGTTTTAACCAATCAGCATCCAGGATTAGACACACCCATTATCTAATAATATGTTAATAACCATGCAACTTTAATGTAATCATTTGTCCCATACTTGTCTCCTAGATGCTCTTAAGCTCATTTTCTATTCATCTATCCTTAATTCACAGAGATAGGGAACAAAGAGATTGCATACATTGATTAATTAAAGTCAGTAGCTAATGGCGAATGTGCAGAATTCAGATATGACGTCATTGTTTTATGATGTACATTTTATAATGTACATTTGACGTCATCCGCTGAGTTTGTATACTACGGCGCGCCACATGGTTCACTATGCCAATAAATCAACAATATCTACTTTTTCAGTTTTTGAAATTGCCAGCATCTTGAAGCTAAAATTGTGATACTGTATATTTGTGCCAGTGAACATAGAAAAGGGTAACAGAGAGCAATGTGCAATACGGCGAACTTAGCAAAAGTTTGTTGTAAGTGAATGGGGGCCGCCATTTTTATGGACCTCGGCTATTGTTTGACCATGTGTATAATTATATAATGAATGAAACCTCATGGTTATATGATTATTGTTTATATAAATATAATGTGCATGGATTTGGGTCATTGTGATTTGTGTTTATTAAGGATCCCCATTAGCTCCTGCCAAGGCAGCAGCTACTCTTCCTGGTGTCCAAACACATTAAAGCACTTACATTACATATAAAACAAAAGATAAAACAGTACATCATATAACATTATTACACCACTACATATCTACAATACAAAATGTATAATACAACAAAATGTGTGTGTCTCTTCACAGTCCCTGATGTTCCATAAGGTATATTTTTACCTGTTTTTTTACATCTGATTCTACTGCTTGCATCAGTTACCTGATGTGGAATAGAGTTCCATGTAGTCATGGCTCTATGTAGAACTGTGCGCCTCCCATAGTCTGTTTTGGACTTGGGGATTGTGAAGAGACCTCTGGTGGCATGTCTTGTGGGGTATGCATGGGTGTCTGAGCTGTGTGCTAGTAGTTTAAATAGACAGCTCGGTACATTCAGCTTGTCAACACTTCTTACAAAAACAAGTAGTGATGACGTCAATCTCTCTTCAACTTTGAGCCATGAGAGATTGACATGCATATAATTAAAGTTAGCTCTCTGTGTACTTTCAAGGGCCAGCCATGCTGCCCTGACCACACTACTGAACAGTAGTCTCGGTGTGACAAAACTAAGGCCTGTAGGACCTGCCTTGTTGATAGTGTTGTTAAGAAGGCAGCGTAGCGCTTTATTATGGACAGACTTCTCCCCATCTAAGCTACTGTTGTATCAATATGTTTTGACCTTGACAGTTTAAAATTCGGGCTTATTCCAAGCGGTTTAGTCACCTCAACTTGCTCAATTTCCACATTATTCATTATGAGATGTAGTTGTGGTTTAGGGTTTAGTGAATGATTTGTCCCAAATTCAATACTTTTAGTTTTGGAAATATTTAGGACTAACTTATGCCTTGCCATCCATTCTGAAACAAACTGCAGCTCTTTGTTAAGTGTTGCAGTCATTTCAGTTGCTGTAATAGCTGACATGTATAGTGTTGAGTCATCCGCATACATAGACACACTGGCTTTCCTCAAAGCCAGTGGTATGTCATTAGTAAAGATTGAAAAAATAAGGGGCCTAAACAGATATCCTGGGGAATTCCTGATTCTACCTGGATTATGTTGGAGAGGCTTCCATTAAAGAACACCCTCTGTGTTCTGTTAGACATGTATCTCTTTATCCACAATATAGCAGAGGGTGTTAAACCACAACACATATGTTTTTCCAGCAGCAGACTATGATCGATAATGTATTGCTACCACTGTATCATCCAAGGTATTGTGTCTGCCAACGCCCCTGGGATAATGTACATTTGACGCAGCATTGTGACAACTCATTGTCACAATGGTAGGGATTAATTGAGCTGGTCTTGGGTCATTGAGAAGTCATTGCTTAACGCAGCCTTGAAATGTGTGGACAGAGTCCAGGAGCCAAGATGATTCCTGTAGAGTATCTTCTGTTTCCAGAAGGTGTCAAAGTTATCTATAAAACTGATTCCAACAGAGCTACACTAATCTTTTAGCCAGATGTGTAATGCCAGTAGCCTGCTGACACTTTCACACGACAATCTTTCAATGCTAGAATCATTTTTTTTTAAATTCGTGTTCAGAAATTCCGAGCTAGCCCTCCTGATGTCGTTTGACCCCACATTGACTATTACAGCGTCAGCTCCCGGCATCTGCCGTAGAATGGTCGGAAGCAGCCTTGTAATATCCTGTACACGTGCTCCTGGGTAGCACAGAGGTTTTTTTGCTCTGGGAACCGAGATGTTTCTCACCATAGAGCTGCCGATGATGACAGCTGGTGACACAGCCGGGGAGGTCCGGCCGTTCTTTCTCCTCGAGTGGAGGTCAGGGTAGGATGGGGAGGGCAGGTGAGATGGGAGGGGATGTAGTTTCCAGTACAGGTCGGTTGAAAGCCGAGAGCGTGGTAAGCACTACTCCAGGACACGGGGAGTCAAAAAGAGTAAATCCAAGTGCAGTTCAAGTTTGGCAGTAGTCCAAAAACATCAAAGGTACATTGTCAAGTAGAAGGACGAAAGCAGCAGTAGGCAGGTGTCTACTCAGATAATGCCCCAGTGCAGAGTAGGTGCCCAGATATATCCAAGTAGGCCTCAAAAAAGTTTTGTCAGACCTGTTTTGTATGTCTCCCTGAAAACTCTGTATGCAATATTGCACCATTGTCCAATGTGTTCACAGACAGATGAAACAAAGGTCAAGTCCACAGTAGATAGTGTGGCTCTGTTGTCTGATGATTTATGTCCTGATGTAGGAGGTAATCTGAAACAAAATATCCACAGGGAAGTGTTATTAGCCTGGCTTTAAAGCTGCAATATGTCACTTTTTGGGCGACCTGACCAAATTCACCGTGCCTGAGGAAAACTTGGTAAGTATATAACAATGTTTGTCATGTTGAAGTGTACTGTGTCAATGTTTGAATCATGTGATGTTTTTATCGTTTTTAGTCAGATCATGGGACTAGGGATGAACATTACTGGTCATGGCTCACATCAACACCATTATCCCAGAAACCGTAGACCCACTTCAATTTGCATACCGCACCAACAGATCCACAGATGATGCAATCTCTTTTGCACTCCACACTGTCCTTTCACACCTGGACAAAAGAAACACCTATGTGAGAATGCTATTCATTGACTACAGCTCAGCGTTCAACACCATAGTGCCCTCAAAGCTCATCACTAAGCTAAGGACCCTGGGACTAAACACCTCCCTCTGCAACTGGAGCCTGGATATCCTGAAGTGTCGCCCCCAGGTGGTAAGGGTAGGTAACAACACATCCGCCACGCTGATCCTCAACATGGGGGGCCCTCAGGGGTGGATGCTCAGCCCCCTCCTGTACTCCCTGTTCACTCATGACTGCATGGCCAGTCACGACTCCAACACCATCATTAAGTTTGCTGATGACACAACAGTGGTAGGTTTTACAGCTGCACCATCGAGAGCATCCTGACAGGTTGCATCACTGACTGGTATGGCAACTGCTCGGCCTTCGACTGCAAGGCACTACAGAGGGTAGTGCGTACGGCCCAGCACATCACCAGGGCCAAGCTTCCTGCCATCCAGGACCTCTATACCAGGCGGTGTCAGAGGAAGGCCATAAATTGTCAAAGACTGCAGCCACCCTAGTCATAGACTGTTCTCTCTGCTAATGCACGGAAAGCAGTACCGGAGCACCAAGTCTAGGTCCAAGAGGCTCCTAAATAGCTTCTACCCCCAAGCCATAAGACTCCTGAACAGCTAATCAAATGGCTACCCAGACTACTTGCATTGCCCCCCCCCCGAACACTGCTGCTACTCTCTGTTATTATCTATGCATAGTCCCTTTAATAACTCTACCTACATGTGCATATTACCTCAATTACCTCGACACCTGTGCCCCCGCACATTGACTCGTACCGGTACCCCTGTATATAGCCTCCACATTGACTCTGTACCGGTACCCCCTGTATATAGCCTCCACATTGACTCTGTACCGGTACCCCCTGTATATAGCCTCCACATTGACTCTGTACCGGTACCCCCTGTATATAGCCTCCACATTGACTCTGTACCGGTACCCCCTGTATATAGCCTCCACATTGACTCTGTACCGGTACCCCCTGTATATAGCCTCCACATTGACTCTGTACCGGTACCCCCTGTATATAGCCTCCACATTGACTCTGTACCGGTACCCCCTGTATATAGCCTCCACATTGACTCTGCACCGGTACCCCCTGTATATAGCCCTGCTATTGTTATTTACTGCTGCTCTTTAATTATTTATTATTCTTATCTCTCACTTTTTGGGGGTATTTTCTTAAAACTGCATTCTTGGTTAAGGGCTTGTAAGTAAGTATTTCACTGTAAGGTAATATGTATTCGGCACGTGACAAATAACATTTGATTTGATTTGAAATGAGCTGAAGCTAGTATTGTCTGAGATGTTGATTATTTTGCCTGAGGTACAATGAGTCTTAACAGCCTCTGCTCACTCGGTTGTCAATGGTATAATTATCGCTGTGTGCCCGTTCACTGGAATGCAGGTGCTGCTTCTGAACAGTTCTTAAATCCTGTACATACAATTCTATTCTGGTTCAACAGCCATGTGTATGACTGTGACAAGAGTCTTTAGAAGCCTGTCATGCTAATGCGGTCTACAGCCATCCGTGTGACTGTGACAAGAGTCTTTAGAAGCCTGTCATGCTAATGCGGTCTACAGCCATCCGTGTGACTGTGACAAGAGTCTTTAGAAGCCTGTCATGCTAATACGGTCTACAGCCATCCGTGTGACTGTGACAAGAGCCTATAGAAGCCTTTCACGTGACGCGATGCTAATACATTCTACGGTGTTTTAACAGCTCTTCCTCTGTGTGGGTGAGGGCTGCACTGACAACAACACCAACCCCCTCCACCACACCCACATCGCCCTGGCCTTCTTGACCACATTACTCTTTGCCACACACCTACCAGAGTGCCTGGCCCCCGGCAGCTTCGACTACATAGGTCAAAGTGCATGGTCTATCTGGAAAGGCGGCTTGTTTGATTCATTCAGAATGATTTGTCACTGTACTGTGCAAGACTTGTTGCAATACAGTGGATACTGATCAACACTGGCTTGACATTAGTGGTATGACATATGTAGCATTAAAACAACATAGTAGTCTTTATATCACTGCCTCTGGGTCTCACCGTGCCTTCCTGTTTCCCCCTTATGCTGTGGAGGCCAGTTCTTCTGTTGCTGGCCAGTTACAGTTCTCCTCCTTGAGTTCTGCTTCGTACCTTTCCTGTACCACTACTACTGTAGGTATTTAACCACAGTCCTTTTGCACCCTCTGCAGGTCACAGCCACCAACTGTTCCACGTGTTCGGCATAATCGGCACTCATTTCCAGATGGAGGCCATTGAGCAGGACATGGTGACGCGACGCCCGTGGCTCCTCACGTACTCTCTGCCCATCACCTTCACCAACACACTGGGGGCGGCACTGCTGAGTGTAACCCTCAGCCTTGACATCATCTTCCTCTTTAGTCTGCCTCTGCTCTGGTCAGCCACCCGGGGAGAACACACTGAGACACAGTCACATCCAATAGCCAAGGGCTGCCAGTACCACTAGCACTAGCCATTAGCCACATGCTAATGACAATGTATACAGGATGTAGGAACTGGATGGTTCAGTTGGTGGAGCATGGTGCCTGTAATGCCAGGGTTGTGGATTCGATTCACAGGGCCACCCACACGTAAAATGTATACAAGCATGAATGTAAGTCACTTTGGATAAGAGCGTCTGCTAAATGGCATATATTTGTATTATATTACTATTATTAAACTGGACACTGTGATGGGGGTGGGCTTGGGAGAAGAGGTGAACAAGTGAAGTGACCCACTATGACTTCTTGGTGTTGGATACAGGTGAAGTCATGACAAGATACAATGCTGAAGGGGCAATGAAATGTTCTTCACATTATGTCAGCATGGATGAATAAACTGGTAGCTGAGCAAGAGCTCCAGATATACTACAATGAGGGACAGACAGTGGTACCTCTGGTAGTATTACATTGACTATAGGACTAGTACACAGTACTAAACACATAGGCCTTGCTTTTGTTCGCTGATTTACCAACGCTACTGAGGAGCAGGAAGAGACTGGAGCAGTGGGAAGTCAAACTGTATATGAAGAATCAATCCACTGAGGAGCAGGAAGACACTGGAGCAGTGGGAAGTCAAACTGTATATGAAGAATCAATCCACTGAGGAGCAGGAAGACACTGGAGCAGTGGGAAGTCAAACTGTATATGAAGAATCAATCCACTGAGGAGCAGGAAGAGACTGGAGCAGTGGGAAGTCAAACTGTATATGAAGAATCAATCCACTGAGGAGCAGGAAGAGACTGGAGCAGTGGGAAGTCAAACTGTATATGAAGAATCAATCCACTGAGGAGCAGGAAGAGACTGGAGCAGTGGGAAGTCAAACTGTTTATGAAGAATCAATCCATTGAGGAGCAGGAAGACACTGGAGCAGTGGGAAGTCAAACTGTATATGAAGAATCAATCCACTGAGGAGCAGGAAGACACTGGAGCAGTGGGAAGTCAAACTGTATATGAAGAATCAATCCACTGAGGAGCAGGAAGAGACTGGAGCAGTGGGAAGTCAAACTGTATATGAAGAATCAACCCACTGAGGAGCAGGAAGAGACTGGAGCAGTGGGAAGTCAAACTGTATATGAAGAATCAATCCACTGAGGAGCAGGAAGAGACTGGAGCAGTGGGAAGTCAAACTGTTTATGAAGAATCAATCCATTGAGGAGCAGGAAGAGACTGGAGCAGTGGGAAGTCAAACTGTATATGAAGAATCAATCCACTGAGGAGCAGGAAGACACTGGAGCAGTGGGAAGTCAAACTGTATATGAAGAATCAATCCACTGAGGAGCAGGAAGAGACTGGAGCAGTGGGAAGTCAAACTGTATAAAGAATTAATCCACTGAATGTTACATGAAGAGGAATTCTCGATATTGCTTCAATTTCGTTTTCTTCCTTTTTAAACATTATTTGTATACAAAATATATTGATCACCTGATCATTTCTATACACAGATAATGGATATGTATTACAAACACACACTATATCACCTCACGGATATTATATCCACAGTCTAAGGCCTCGTTTCCCAAACTAGGGGTGGCTTGATTTAAATATGGGGTTGTGAGAGACTTTGTGGTAAACGGCACTGCGCAAGTTGAAAAAAGTAAAGAAAGATTGACATCAATGTTTCTGCAGCTGAGCTATTTCTGGATTTTAAAGATTTAACATCTGAGGAGCTACACAGATTACTGACTCGTGCGTTCCCACTCTCTCAGGCCCTAGAGCCTGAACAGGGGATTTGAGGTTTCAAATGACTGAAGGAGCGGGGAATATATATATACAGTTGAAGTCGGAAGTTTACATACACCTTAGCCAAATACATTTAAACTCAGTTTTTCGCAATTCCTGACATTTAATCCTCGTAAAAAGTCCCTGTCTTAGGTCAGTTAGGATCACCACTTTATTTTAAGAATGTGAAATGTCAGAATAATAGTAGAGAGAATGATTCATTTCCGCTTTTATTTCTTTCATCACATTCCCAGAGGGTCAGAAGTTTACATACAGTGAGGGAAAAAAGTATTTGATCCCCTGCTGATTTTGTACGTTATCAGTCTATAATTTTAATGGTAGGTTTATTTGAACAGTGAGAGACATAATAACAACAAAGAAATCCAGAAAAACACATGTCAAAAATGTTAGAAAAAGATTAGCATTTTAATGAGGGAAATAAGTATTTGACCCCCTATCAATCAGAAAGATTTCTGGCTCCCAGGTGTCTTTTATACAGGTAACGAGCTGAGATTAGGAGCACACTCTTAAAGGGAGTGCTCCTAATCTCAGCTTGTTACCTGTATAAAAGACAACTGTCCACAGAAGCAATCAATCAGATTCCAAACTCTCCACCATGGCCAAGACCAAAGAGCTCTCCAAGGATGTCAGGGACAAGATTGTAGACCTACACAAGGCTGGAATGGGTTACAAGACCATCGCCAAGCAGCTTGGTGAGAAGGTGACAACGGTGCGATTATTCGCAAATGGAAGAAACATAAAAGAACTGTCAATCTCCCTCGGCCTGGGGCTCCATGCAAGATCTCACCTCGTGGAGTTGCAATGATCATGAGAACGGTGAGGAATCAGCACAGAACTACACGGGAGGATCTTGTCAATGATCTCAAGGCAGCTGGGACCATAGTCACCAAGAAAACAATTGGTAACACACTACGCCGTGAAGGACTGAAATCCTGCAGCGCCCGCAAGGTCCACCTGCTCAAGAAAGCACATATACATGCCCGTCTGAAGTTTGCCAATGAACATCTGAATGATTCAGAGGACAACTGGGTGAAAGTGTTGTGGTCAGATGAGACCAAAATGGAGCTCTTTGGCATCAACTCAACTCGCCGTGTTTGGAGGAGGAGGAATGCTGCTATGACCCCAAGAACACCATCCCCACCATTAAACATGGAGGTGGAAAAATTATGCTTTGGGGGTGTTTTTCTGCTAAGAGGACAGGACAACTTCACCGCATCAAAGGGACGATGGACGGGGCCATGTACGTCAAATCTTGGGTGAGAACCTCCTTCCCTCAGCCATGGCATCGAAAATGGGTCGTGGATGGGTATTCCAGCATGACAATGACTCAAACACACGGCCAAGGCAACAAAGGAGTGGCTCAAGAAGAAGCACATTAAGGTCCTGGAGTGGCCTAGCCAGTCTCCAGACCTTAATCCCATAGAAAATCTGTGGAGGGCGCTGAATGTTCGAGTTGCCAAACGTCAGCCTCGAAACCTTAATGACTTGGAGAAGATCTGCAAAGAGGAGTGGGACAAAATCCCTCCTGAGATGTGTGCAAACCTGGTGGCCAACTACAAGAAACGTCTGACCTCTGTGATTGCCAACAAGAGTTTTGCCACCAAGTACTAACTCATGTTTTGCAGAGGGGTCAAATACTTATTTCCCTCATTAAAATGCAAATCATTTTATAACATTTTTGACATGCGTTTTTCTGGATTTTTTTGTTGTTATTCTGTCTCTCACTGTTCAAATAAACCTACCATTAAAATTATAGACTGATCATTTCTTTGTCAGTGGGCAAACGTACAAAATCAGCAGGGGATCAAATACTTTTTTCCCTCACTGTACACTCAATTAGTATTTGGGTCAAACATTTTGGGTAGCCTTCCACAAGCTTCCCACAATAAGTTGGGTGAATTTTGGCCCATTCCTCCTTGACAGAGCTGGTGTAACTGAGTCAGGTTTGTAGGCCTCCTTGCTCGCACACGCTTTTTCAGTTCTGCCCACAAATTTTCTATAGGATTGAGGTCAGGGCTTTGAGATGGCCACTCCAATACCTTGACTTTGTTGTACTTAAGACATTTTGCCACAACTTTGGAAGTATGCTTGGGGTCATTGTCCATTTGGAAGACCCATTTGTGACCAAGCTTTAACTTCCTGACTGATGTCTTGAGATGTTGCTTCAATATATCCACAAAATTCTCTTCCTCATGATGCCATCTATTTTGTGAAGTGCACCAGTCCCTCCTGCAGCAAAGCACACCCACAACATGATGCTGCCACCCCCGTGCTTCACGGTTGGGATGGTGTTCTTCGGCTTGCAAGCCTCACCCTGTTTCCTCCAAACATAACGATGGTCATTATGGCCAAACAGTTCTCTTTTTGTTTCATCAGACCAGAGGACATTTCTCCAAAAAGTACGATCTTTGTCCCCATGTGCAGTTGCAAACCGTAATCTGGCTTTTTTATGGTGATTTTGGAGCAGTGGCTTCTTCCTTGCTGAGCGGCCTTTCAGGTTATGTCGATATAGGACTCGTTTTACTGTGGATATAGATACTTGTGTACCTGTTTCCTCCAGCATCTTCACAAGGTCCTTTGCTGTTGGTCTGGGATTGATTTGCCCTTTTCGCACCAAAGTATGTGGATCTCAAGGAGACAGAACCCGTCTCCTTCCTGAGCGGTATGACGGCTGCGTGGTCCCATGGTGTTTATACTTGCGTACCATTGTTTGTACAGATAAACGTGGTACCTTCAGGCATTTGGAAATTGCTCCCAAAGATGAACCAGACTTGTGGAAGTCTACAATTTTTTTCTGAGGTCTTTGCTGATTTCTTTTGATTTTCCCATGATGTCAAGCAAAGAGACACTGAGTTTGAAGGTAGGCCTTGAAATACATCCACAGGTACACCCCCAATTGAATCAAATGATGTCAATTAGCCTATCAGAAGCTTCTAAAGCCATGACATAATTTTCAGGAATTTTCCAAGCTGTTTAAATTACTTGTGTCATGCACAAAGTAGATGTCCTAACCCACTCTACAATGGGATAGTTTGTTAACATGACATTTGTGAAGTGGTTGAAAAACAAGTTTTAATGACTCCAACCTAAGTGTATGTAAACTTCCGACTTCAACTGTATAATAGACCTTTTGTGTGTAGTTCACTAATAAATCCGAAGAAGAAGAAGGAAGTAACAAACCGGAGCGAATTTTGACCCTGGTGAGGAGAACTATCCATCAAGCAAATAGGTCATGTTGACATCAGTTCTGTGACACCATTAGAAGGGCGACTCCTGTGGGAAAAGTGTGGGTGATGATCAAGTGGAGGGAGTGGTATTATCCAGTGTTGACGAGTGGGGGAGGACATGGCAGTAACAGATGAGGAGAAGGCAGAGATGAAGGCCAAAGCATTTGTCCAAGTGCATAGCTTGGCTAATCTGTCAGAGTAGGTGCAGAGGGGGAGAGAGAGAGAGTGAACGAGAAAGGAGCACCCTAGAGTGCTGGATATGAGGGAGGATGTCAATTATGCATTGAACGCACCATTTATCATGGTTTGATGAAGAGGCCAGGCTGGGCTAACTTCAGCAGGGAAAGATGAGGTGTATTATGTCATGTTGGCTCATCTTAGTGATGAGGCACTGGATAGGGTGTTGGTGTTGTTCAACAGAGTGTGGGAGGAGGGGAAACTACCAGGCAGCTGAAAGGAGGTAGTAGTGAGACCAATCCGGAAGCCAGGGAAGGACCCAACGAATCCATCAATCTATCGACCAATATCTTTAACATCACATGTATGTAAGATTATGAAATGTATGATTGCAGAGGGGCTAACTTACTTCCTGGAGAGCATGGGGTTAGTATCGTCACATCAGAGTGGGTTCAGGAAGGGGAACTATGGACCCAGTGCTCTGCTTAGAAGCAGAGGTCAGGAAGGCTCAGGTGAACAAGGAGACTGTTGTGGCTGTCTTTGGAGAAGGCATATTATATGATGTGGAAAAGTAGCGTAGCTGACGGGCGCAGGTGCCAAAAACAATTACGGGCCCCTATCACCACCCATATTGCCCTTAAAATTAAAATAATTTTGTTGGTAAGGCTGTGTGTTAATATTGTGGAACGGATGGAGTCAAACAGACTTTTAAATCTGTTTGACAGCTGGTGGATAACGATGAAGGCCCTCATTACGTCCACATATCTGTATCTCAGGGCGGCAAGGGACTCATATCTAGATGACCAGCGGGTGGGACACAGTCGTTATAGAGTTACATTTTATTTTTCTGATGCAAAATCAAACATACCACTCAACATTGACCATCTTTTATGCTATGCCCGAAGAAGGTGTATAACAGTTCAACAGTATTATAAAACTACTTCATCTCTGGCACATTTTTGACAGAGTCGTTGAGAGCCAGGTTAAGATTGTACGCTGCTCAATGCACATAAACAGCAAGCCGCTCTTTTTCGGATATTCTGGCCTGCACACCCGAATAGACCCCGCTCATGTTAGCAGCTCCATCATACCCCTGCCCAGGACATTTTGAAATATCCAGCCCATTATCCTCTATGCTGCCCAGGATTTTATGTTGAAGCTCAGCTGCTGATGTGTCAGCAGTGTCCAGAAATCCCCAAAACGACTCTGTGATGGTCAGATCTGTGGCGACATTATTTGCATCCCTTATCACTCTCACATAGCGATAAACTTGGCTGAACTGGTCTACTTTGGATACATCCGGTATGGTGTCCATAATAATAGAAACAAAAATGGGCTTCCTGCATCTCTCCCTGAATGTCACACTTCACTCGCTCGACTAAGATATAAATCAGCTCATTTTGGATAATGACTGAGATAGTTAACGGATCCTGCGGAGCGTTCTAAAAGTTATTTCAGAACTGGCTCGTAAAATGACAGCAGTTCAATTATACAGAGAAAATTCCCACTGTTGTCCTGCCCCAGCTTTTCACGGTGCCATCTGAATGCCAAATGACATGATGCAAGTGCAAGAGTTATATTAACTATGCGCTTCAACATCTGTCGCCAGAAATGTAAAAAGGCTGTCTGTCCCACTTCCACCTGTTTCCTCAGCCGCCACGATTCTAGCCTCGCCCTGCTCCTCTTCCTCCCCGCCCGGCCCGGGGATAGCATGTCCGGCCTGGCTTGTGCTCAGGGTCATATCCGCCGATACCTGACAACCTGTATCCTCCTCTGTCAAAGTTGCTTCTTCTGGCACGATGGAACAGCTTGGCCTTGGCTCACTATTCATTTGATTTATTCTCATCAATACACTAAAATGTCATGCTTTTGTAGTGGCAAAAAAACCTTTTGTTGGTGAAACCATCAGTGGGATCATTTATCATATAGCCTACATTAAAGATCTTCTTGTCAAATTGTAAACGTGATGGACCCGCGTCAACAATTAATGCTTGGGCATGGTGGGGTGGTATTCAAATTACATAGAGGGCCCGCAGCTCCGCAGATTGGGGCCCATCACCGGGCCCAGAGGAGGCTATTTTTTAAAAGACGAAGGCTGGAACACAGCTGGTTGAATAAAACTCTAAATGGGATAGGAAAGCATCCAACAGGAGAGAAGGTGAATATTGCCAGGAAACAGAGACAGTGGAGCATGTACTGACACAGTGTGGGCAGTATCAGAGGGAAAGAGAGAGACTGAGATCCAGTTTGAGGGAGAAGGGGATACAGGAAATGAGTTTAAAGAGGATACTGAGTAGAACGTCATTAGATACAGTCCCAAATATTTTGTTATCTTCTTTTTAAAGGAAAACGGGACTGGCAGGCAGGATTTACAATAGTTTCTCTGTCTTCCGCCCACACTCCAGTACAGTAGGTGGCGGTAATGCACCATAACGTTGGATGCCAACCGCCGATTAACCACACCAAAGAAGAAAAATAAGGTGGGAATTTTCGTCGAAAAACTGGAGGACATCGGGAAGAGAATGCAACCTGCGGTACGGAAACGTCAAAGCGATGCACCCAGGTCGTCAACAAACCCCAGGTTTGAACAGTTTGCTTGTGATTAACGTGTTTATATCATCGGCAAGTATTTAATGTTCCCATCTAGCGGGGCAGTGGTTGGAAGGCACCGTGCACGTCGAAAGAGTCGCCCTGATAAGCCGAAGTGTCTCAGGCGTTTGTCTATCAACGAAACGTAAACAATAAAGACTAGGCTACTGTTAGCGGAATGAACTCCACCCCATGGTTTAGGAAGTTGATCAACTTTACCAACAGTGGAGCCGAGACCAGGCTTTGTGGAATCTAGCGCCGACGACATCGATTCGCCCAAGGTCAATACTTGTAAAATGTAAATTATGAAACGCCCCACTTGTACTTATGTTTGTCCTCTGTAGTTGCATACCTTTCTTTGCTTACTGAAATCTATAACGTTACTGTTTCAATAATAGTTCATTCAAATACAACCACCGCATGTTTGCTCATTGCTGTAAGACAGGGTTCTCCAACTAATAGCGTTTTGGTCCACGAGTGGTTTTATTTGTTCCAAAACCTTCGAGTGCTTTTAAACATGTGTACAAGGTGGGCGTTTGATAATTAAAATTATTCGAAGTATTGACCTTGGGCGAATTGATGTAGTCAGAGCTAGATTCCACAAAGCCTGGTCTCGGCTCCACTCTGTTGAAGTTGTTCAGAAACTTCCTGCACCGTGGAGTTTATTCCGCTAGGCTACTGTCAGACCGTGTCAGTAAAAAATATACTGTAAAGGCATATCAGTCTGCCACTCAAAACTGCCCCTTATTTTCTAAACTAGGGTAGTTATTGCCTGTGTTTGCTGGCTGAAGTTCTTCTTGCCTTGTAATGTGCTCATGGTCAGTGTCATGTGACCAAGGACAGGGAAGTTGTCTGCCTGTAATGCTTTCAAATGATGTTGGCTGTGAAGGTTGTCAAGCACAGCTATACAATACAGTGTATCTTGGCTTTTATGTTGCCCATTATTTGCAGAGAGTTAGGAACAGATGGGTCCTGTACAAGACATGCATTGGACTGTGTATCCACCGTGGCAAACAGCCCACTGAATAACATGCATCTTATTTATTTACATGTCCTCATCCAATTTCCCCCACTGACGTTAACCTCGGAGGTAGATCAAATTATAGAGTAGGCTACATGAACAGAAAGATAATGATTATTTATGTGTTTTCATATAGGTGTAGGCCTACCACAGCACTGTTGTTCCTACATATTGGCTAACGTCTTGTTCATACATTGTCATTCTGTATAATGTTGTTTTGGAGTTGGGGGGAATTCATACTTCATAATGTGGCTTTCTCTAAAGCCAACCAGGGTCCAAGCCAAAAGGCTCATCAATGAAGAGGCCACAGTTCCACTTTGACCTGTGGTTCTATCTCACAGTGCAAAACTGGGTACTGGACTTTGGAAGGCCCATTGTAATGGTATGGACAACCTGCTGAGAGATTCCATACCAGCACAGCTTGAAAAATGTGGGTATCTCAGGTTGTTCTGGCAATTGGGCTCCCGATTGGCGCAGCGGTCTAAGGCACTGCATCTCAGTGCTAGAGGTGTCACTACAGACCCTGGTTCGATTCCAGGCTGTATCACAACCAGCCGTGATTGGGAGTCCCATAGGGCGGCGCACAGTGTCGTCCGGGTTAGGGGAGGGTTTGGCCGGGGTAGGCCGTCCATTGTAAATAAGAATTTGTTCTTAACTGACTTGCTTAGTTAAATAAAGGTTACATAAAACATTTAAATTCTTACATAGAAACTTCATTGGGGTAAAGGATATTTCACATACTTTTTTACATTTGTATTACAAACCATTTTTGAGGAAATCATGATGAAAGTGGCCATTTTAGACTACCTCATATCCTAAAGAGGAATAGACCTACCACATAGAGTATGTGACTCCATAACAATGCAATACATCTTGAAGGAAATGATTGATGACACAAATCCATGATGGATGACTTTAGTCAACCATAGAAGCTTCATGTGGAGGGGTATGTGGAGGGGTATTTGAACAGGCTGTTGCACATTTCCACTCCCCGCCTGTTCAATGTGTTGGAAGTGCAGGTTAACTTTGTGTTGGTGTTTGTTAACGAAGTCATTTAGATTCCATGACTTGTCTTAAAACTGTCATAACAAATCATAATGAATGAACACGAACAAACATTATTTGATTGACACTCTAATAGGTTGATAAATGTTGTCTGGCACAAACCATACCCTTCATTCTCATGTATAGCCACGCCATTTTGAACTATTGTAACAAACAAGCTATTTAATACAAAATGTAAGCCCTTTTTAGACCTATACATGCCTGCTGTTATGTAGTTTGGTTGAAATTATCCAACCATTATGTAGAAAGTATGTTGAATATAATAATAAATTACATTGATCAATCTGACTGTAATATTATGTGAATAAATACAACAGGACCTGTACATCTCTGGATAAACCCAGTGAAGGCAGCGAGCCTTGAATTACCTCTGAATAGAATTAACATGTCTCTAACTTGCACCGTTATCAAATTATTAAGAGACTTGTTACAAATAGCTAATCCTGGCAACCAATGTTCTAGCAGTCATTTATTGAGGCAAGCAGATCAGAGATGTCAAGGTGGTATCCAAGAATGTGTAGTGTAAAAAACAACTATCGATAGACATAAATTATAAGCGTATAGTCAATTAATCTGTAGAACGAGGAATCAATTTACTCATTTCAACTAATATCATTTTAGTCACAAAATAATTAAGAGAAGAAAGAAAGTGTACATGGTACATTTCAGAATACTCAGAGTAAATGACTGTCACCAATAGGCTTAACGTAGTTACACCCGTCTTCAGTTCAGAGTCAGCTCTAAAAGAAAAGCAGTGTGCGACAGCAGCTTGCTAGCAAGTTCTCAAACTGTCAAATTCAAGCAGAAACTCATCCCCAACCTGAGTTAACATTTCTTTACACTTTGAAATCAAAAGCAAAAGACAGGAAAACACAACCAGATTCTAATCAACTGAATTTAAATGGTAGGAGCCCACCACTGTGTCGCTGCTCTTTGAACTATCCGCAATCCGGCTAACAAAATATCAGTTTCCCTGTAACAATAAATCCATACCACTTACAGTACAATAAAACATATTCAAATTCGTTGCGCTTTATGAACTCTTGAAACATTCCAAACATGACAATTTAATTCACACAGTAACATTCATTTAGTCTATGGAAGTTTCATCAGTTTTCCCATCTCTCCTGGCGTCACTGACCCCAGCACTTCCATGGGAACGTCTCTCCCCGGAGGAAACCACAGAGAAGGTGTGTTTGACCTCTGTGATAGCCCACAGATGGTCAGCCATCCAAACAATGTCATGAATCATGATTGAGTCTTCAAGCTGGGCCTCAGCGCCAGCAAGTCGCTAGTCTCGAGTAGAACACCTTCTCTCATTCTTCCACTACAGTAAGACCCTGTGAACCGTGCAGTCATACTCCTTAGTGTGTGGAGTAGGGAATTTCCAGGGACCTCACAATACGTCATTATCACCATGCTTAGGTGCTGATGCGACATGTATTGCGATTCTCACGGTTCTGCTATTTGAGACACTGTCTGCTACGGTGAGATACGAGAGAGCATGGGGAAATTAGGTTTGATCAGTCATGGAAAAATAATATTGCGATATGGAACTATAGATTTTTACATTTTTTATAGCCCCTATCACTAATATGGAGTATGTTTAAGTTCTGAAATTCAATTTGTCACATTAATTTATTCAACATAAAACTCATAAGTACCCTTTTTGATTTTCCTAATTTTAAGACGTTGGTTGGAACAATATACTCTATAAGTACATCACATTTCC